>NW_017300139.1:20495-22387 GCF_001594075.2 Trachymyrmex cornetzi
AGAGAGAGAGAGAGAGAGAGAGAGAGAGAGAGAGAGAGAGAGTTAATTTGTTTTAAAAGAACAAGACTATGCTGAAATAACAGTAGTTCTAAATGTGAATGAACTAATAGCCCCCAATTTGCGAGATGTACTTTAGAGATGATCTCATAATTAACTTAATTTGTTAAGTATTTAATTTTGTAATTACAACGATATAAATTTTATTTTTTATTTAATTGTACACGCAGTTACATATGAAACAAATGCACTATATTTAAAAATGTTATCACTAACATTTCGACCATTTTTTTTTGTTAGGATATTCGTGAATAGCATATCAGCTTCAGAGATTTCAATAAGGCAAAGTTTAGATATATTACTAACTTGGTATATAAAAAAAGAATTCAAATTAGCGATAGTGTCTAAGGAAGTTTCTCGTTCCTTCTTTTCTCAGGTGGTGCTACTTTGTACTGTTTCTTCAGTCGTCGGCGGAAAATAAATGCACGGGATCTTATCGTTATAACCGGTTGTAATTCCGGTTTGGGCTATAGTCTAGCGATGCACTGTCGTGCCAAGGGTGCGATGGTTTTGGCCGGAGTGCGCGAAATACCAACAGCGCCTAATTCTAACGCTGTTGAAACATTAAAGAATAAAGGTGTTATTGTTTATCAAGTCGATATCACGAATGAACAATCTGTTCGGGATTTTCGTCATAAAGTTATAGAACTGCTGGAGGAGCGGCAGTTAGGTGAGTAATACGAAATAAACAATTGAAAAAGGTACGTATAGGGATGTAAGTAATTTACAGTCTATCAAATTTATTTGTTTGCCGCATTGTCCATAGTACTGCGCGCATTGGTGAATAACGCGGGAGTGATGGTTTTCGGCGAATTCGAGTGGCAAACGCAGAAACTCGCGGAGTGTCAGGTAAACGTGAATCTGTTGGGAACGATGAGAATCACGCGAGAGCTAATGCCGATTTTACGGGAGAATCACAGCAGAGTTATCGTGATATCTAGCCATTGCGCTAACGAGTCCTTACCGGGTATAAGCATCTACGGGGCTACGAAGGCCGCCCTCCTCGCGTGGACCACTTCTCTTCGAGTAGAGGTTGGCAAATACGGGGTCGAAGTGGTCTCCTTTATACCGGGTCAGTGCAACTTTATCTAATTTATTTATTTACTAAGAAAATAAATTATTAACGCTAAATACATTTTGTGCCACATTTATTTTTTCGAATTCTTTTTTATTACGATCCTCTTTCTTTCTCTGTTCACGACGATAGGTGGCTTTGTATTACAAAGCAATATCATGAAACGGCAACGGCTGCACTTTGATGAAATGAGACGACACATGTCAGAGGAAGCGAAACAATTTTATGGCAACTATTTCACTCGATATACAGAGTACTTTTCTATGCCCTCTCTTACAGAAAATCGAGACAATGTAAAGATATCAGATCCAACAATCTATGAAACCTTTGACAACGCACTTCTTAATGTCTATCCTTCAGCGGTTTACAGGTAAACTGTTGCCAGCGATACGATCAGTAGTTGAAATCCAACTCTTTTCTTATTTGAAAAAGTTCACGTTAATATCGAAAGTCGAATGTCCCGAATTTCTCCAAGTATCCCCAACAGCACAAAAGTTGCAGCAATATTGCTGCAATGTTGTAGCAATATTACACGTTGCAGCAATATTGCTGCAAGCTTTGTGCTGTTGGATATTGCCTCTTTTCCGCGATACTGATTGGTTTTTTCTATGCGCTTACTTCTTGAACGGTTGTCATTGCATTGATAACTGTTTACATTATTCACAAAGAAAGCGCATGGATTTTGATAAAAAAAATTGTAATATAGTAAAGTTATAGTGCAATTTAATAGTAGGGAGGGAGGGAGGGAGAGGGGGAGGGG
>NW_017300139.1:22426-23646 GCF_001594075.2 Trachymyrmex cornetzi
TTAGGCTTAACCTGATGTTTTATCCAATGGGTTTCGTCTGTGATAATATCAAGGCTGAAGCTTATTGGATAAAACATCAGGTTAAGGGGATGCTAAACCGATTACCCAACTCAATCAAGGTCGATAGTACAGACTCTTTTAATTCCAAATTCGATAATAGTGGTGACATCTTTGATTTAGTTTTTACATTATATTATATAATATATATCATTCTGTCTTACTCAAACGCATACGTCTGTTTTTATCTAACATATGCCAGCACCATCTATCGCAAGACCGCGCAACTACTGCTACGCGGAATTTCGGCTCTGTTGACAGTCCCAGTCTTCGCAAAGCATCAGTATACACGTATTTTCTATTCGGTGGAAATATTGCTTTTCTAGACTTTCAATCTTAGTTCTACAAACTCAGTATCGTTCGTTTCAATAATGTGACCTCAGCTGCACGCTTATTTTCAAGATATGGACTCTAAAACTCTTATATCAAGCAAATACATATTTGAGGTAACAGCTGTACGAGCCAAAAGTAAGTGAATTTTTAATTTTTTTTTCGATTTTCTCATAAAATCCAGTGCAGCTGAGGTCCTGTTGATGCGTACTATAATTTAAGTAATAATACTTTTGCAATCCGTACATCCAATACAGAGATTTTTCACCGAATAGGAATGTGGTAAAACAGGGAGCTTTAGCATCGCCTTAAGCCTAAAGGCCGCAGCACACACTCTTGCATAACGCATAATGCATAAAGGAATCAACCAATAAAAATTCTTCTTTTTCATGGAATGGGAGGATAGGAAAGATTCTGATTAGTTGATTCGCTTATGCACTATGCGTTATGCGTTATGCAAAAGTGTGTGTTGCGGCCTTAACTATAAGTTAACCAGATAATGAAAAACTAGGCTTAAGCATATTATACTAGTCTGCGGTAAAAATTTGTTTGAATAATTTTAATTGTATTTAATATATTTTTGCCTATTGAATTCAAATCCATTTTCCAAATTTGGTTATTACGTCACGAATTCGAGAAAAGTTAATGTCATACAAAAGTTAAGTAAACTTTTACCAGTAAAATTTGCTTTGTTTCGATTTTTCGTTTCCGCAATATTTATATTTTACCAATTTCATATTTTTTATTTATTAGGTGTTAAACTTAATTCCTATCGTTTTTTCGTCTCGAAAATCGATTTGTTTCGAAGGGAAGATGAATGAATACCTTAAAGT
>NW_017300139.1:24126-29006 GCF_001594075.2 Trachymyrmex cornetzi
CAAAGAAGTCGCAATAGTCAAACGATTTGAAATGGCACTTTCTGACAACTCATGTGGTAGCCATCTCCCTTCCTTATGGATCTTTCCCATGGCATGTAAACGTTTTAAGACGTTACTCCATTGGAGTAACATTTAACTGTTTCGACAACTCTAAATGTGTTTGAGCTGGATTCTCATCAAGGAATTCTTGCAACTCGACATCTTCAAATTTTTTCGACTGTCCTGGACGTTCTTTGTCTCTCACATCAAAATCACCGTTTCGGAAGCGTTGAAATTTGAAACCAAACTCTACATGTTGGTTCTGATGGAGTTTCATCACCATATATTTCGGATAATAAGCGATGCGCTTCAGCTGCGGTTTTCTTGAGGTCTAGAATCCTAGATTTATCAGAGAGGCCTAACCAATGTTATGCATTCTGATTCGCTGTTGCAATCTAACCAATTGCGTGACTTGGCAGCCATTTATAGTACTAGTGACATATTTCTATTTCATTTTATCCTATACATTTTATCTCACATTATCCTACACGTCTTATCTTGTTTGACATAGTTTAAAGGCAATTTCATAGCATGTCGGCCATGTTTAGTACTCTCCTTAGCACCTTTGTCATACTGACTTAAGCCGGTTGCGTCTCTCTGATAAATCTAGGATTCTATTGAGGTCGAAGTAGTGAAGAAGCACATGTCGGAAAAACAGCTTATCGCGATTTATTTTCAATCGATTTGAAAATCTCTTTGGCGTCGAGAAATCTAACCTGTGAGGATTGAATCACTTTCAGCGATGTCTAAACTACAAAAGACATGTGACTTCATCGTCGAAACTCGTCAGCGTTGGAGGCAGAGCCCTCTAGTAACGAGCGATAGGAATTAAGTTTAACACCTAATAGTATGATTGGATTATATCATATAGGATAAGTGGGGTGAATATGCCACACTTAAACGAAATTAGATTTTTGAGTAATTATTTGTTCAATTTAAAGTAATTTTACATACTGATCTTCTTCTTCCATCCTTTATCTATCATTTGTATATAATTAGAATCGAATATATTCATTTTTTGTTATTAAAAATAAAGAAATACGGAAGTGCTGACAATTGGGTAATATGCCCACCATGCGGGTAATATGCCACATACCAAAAAAAGCTAAATATGACGTTTATTTTGTTTTTTATTGCAAGAATACATTATTAATTATTTTTATGATAAAAATAAACATTTGAACACATTATTAATTAGTTTTATAATGAAAATAAACATTTAAACACATTAATAATGATTTTTATGATAAAAATAAACATTTGAACATATTATTAATGATTTTTATGATGAAAATAACTTAAGTAATATAAACAATATAAGATTATAGGTAACATAGGTAACTTCGATAGGGTTAGGTTAGGGTTAGGTTAAGTTACCTATACAAAATGTAAACTTTGAGGCACATTTAAGTTTATTTATTAATTATTTGTCAATACGGATATTCTGTCACAACGGGATTATGCGGCAAAACGTACTTGTTTATAGCATCCTAACCTATATTAGAGGAAATGATAGTACTGCCATTTTACCCTAATAAAAGTAATGGCGTATTACCCCAAGACGCCATTTTATCTTATAATGAGCCTGTACAATATGACTGTTAAGAAAATGAATCAATGACGTACTGAATATATTTATTTTAACCCATATTTATAGGTTAACAAGCTATTCGAGCTAAATATTGTGTAACGCTTGAATAATAACTTACATAAGACACTATGAAAGTTACAAGAAGCACGTTTTCGTATACCATGCCGTCATAGTTACCTCATAAAAATAATACTGTTGCCAGGAAATTGTTGATACTTATGCAAGATGTCAAGCACACAATCATGCACGATGTTGTAGCACTGACGGAAGCGCTGCTAATCAGTATCAATGTAAAACAAAATGTGTGGCAAATTCCCCACACTGCCATATTACCCGCACTTACTCTAGATACAAAAGCATTTACTTTTCACAAATACTACTTTCCGCAGAATTAAAACGAGATAAAATGTTTTTTTTTTTATGTTTTAATTACATACAAAGGGCTTTAAAATCTCGTCGTTTTAATCATTTTGATATCATTTTTCTCAAAATTGTGATGTGATAGCCAAATTTACAAAACGAATTCATGGTCAACATCTAAAAAATTATGGCAAACAATTATATTCGTTCAAGCAGCGATTTTAATGTGTAAATTCGTTGGCTAGTATTATATTATATATTATTATCTACGTTTAATTTTTATGGTACAATTTGTAAAGATCGCTCATTCAAGCGAAAAATATCGCAGTTGTTGCGTTGATTATATATATTAAAGCAACGATCGCTATATTATTTTCAGATGTGAGTCATGGAGATACTTCTTTTATCGTATTTTATTCAAAAGCACTCCGATATCTATGCGCGACCGATTGGTACAACGTTTCGTTGTAACACCATCATGGAAGGCCAGTGAAAAGTGAATTATTGTTATTATCTTACTAAATAGAATTTTTCTTCTTTGTTACATTCAATGCTTTTTTGCATTTCTTTTTTATTCAAAAAAAGAATATTATAATTATTCATTTAAGAAATTGTAATTGAATGTGACATTACAACATTATAAAATAGAAGACTAATTATTGTATAGTTTCTCCCCTTTTTTCCTCTCTTTTACAATCTTGATTGGAGGTATTTTTTCGAACGAATAATCTATGAGGTTGGCTCGAGTGAGGCATTTTTATATTATTTTATTCATTGATGTCGTGCGGCTGATGCAGCTGTCTGTGGTGTGACAATTACATTGTTACTGCCCATTCAGCTGTAATATATATATATATATATATATATATATATATAGCAAGTGAAATATTAAAATTCGTGAGAAAGCTATAAATAGTAGCACGAGACAATAGAAATCAGCTGTTTGGAAATACGAGTATGTACATACATGCACGCTAGAATAAACATATGAAACACACGTGGATATGTACACACGTGACGTTCGTGGATCGGTCCGCTCAAAAATAATATCACGATAATTCTTTTCATTTCCACTTAGCTTCTTATAAAGTTTTTCTGTACAAGTAAAGAAATGAACGGACTCTTTTTCGCTCCCTTATATTGGCCTCTGTTATATTAAATAAATATTTGCTATGTAATTAAATTAAATATAATTATTCTAATTTGCTAAATGATTAACAATAGGCCGTTACTTTAAATATACGAGGTCATTGCGAGGGAAATATTACGATCGAAACACTGAGATTCTAGAAAGATCACGAAGACTGATACAAAAGAGGCAGCCGATCCACGGCGAATAACATTTATTATTCGGTTTCGAAGAATAATGTAATTGTCGGTCAAAATAAACTTAAGTTTAACGGAATAAAATTTTTGAATTTCTTTGGTCCGAACATATAACACAATTCCTAAATTGGATTTATCAAAAGCAACGATTGCTTTATTTAATTGTTGATAGATTACTTTGATTGTTCAGCGAAAGAATGTTATGTTTATGATCTATAAACTTGCAATGTCATCGGTGCAGGTGTTAGCTCTTGAGTATCTGGAGTTTTTTTTTTTCATTCGAATTAAAACTTATCAGTGTTTAGGGCGGCCAGGTGTTCGATTAGATATTATCGTGCTAATAAATAAGCGATTATTTCACCGATTGAGAATCACATCGATTGCCACTGCTCCAGTGAAGACGCCAACATGAAAGCTTTCGCATCCGGTAAATTTTGCCAACTGTTAATTTCTTTTTCGATTTACATAGTGTTTACTTCGAAACGCATTTTTTGACTGTTTACACTTTTTATTTACGCTGCAGCCTGCATCATCCTTGCGATCTGCGTCGCAGCGTCTCTACAGTACACTCCGTACGCTCGGTGTGATGATGGACCTCCACCCAAGTCATTGATAGTAGAGGGATGCAATAGTTCTCCTTGTGATTTATACAGAGGGACTAATTTGACCGCGCATTGGGACTTTAATGCCAGTAAGTAACGTTATATATGTATATAAAAAAAAGAATCAAGTTAAATATTATTCAGGAACAGGTGATCGGTGCAGATCCGAGCACAAATTAAAACGAATCAACATTAAGCTTGCGTTCTCGTCTAGAACGATTAAAACGCAGTTTGCATTTGCAAGCGTAACATTGGCAGTATTAATGGTATAACATTGATCACGAAAGCCGAGTAGAATTTGTCGAACGCAGCCTTGAACAAAATTGAAGCCGATCCTATTGCTAAATTTCCGTCAACAAATTACGTTAGACGCTGCGTATGTTTCGAAGTTTGTTTCGTGTAATGTATTTTGTTGGCAAAGCTTGTGATATTTCTACCAGCATCGATAGGTGTTGTTTGATAGAAGCATAGCAGCTTTCTGGCTGATAAAATTTAGCGAATCCTTTTTGCAGGGATGGGAAGTAACTCGTTACTTGTAACGAAGTTACAGTTAGAGTTATTTTTTTTCAGTAACTGTAACTTAACTTCGTTACTTTCTTTCCATCTGTAATTATAACTTAACTTAGTTACATCTTTTAAGTAACTAGTAACTAATTTAATAGTTACTTTCATAGTTATTTTATATATTTTAAACTTATTTGTCCACGGTAGTGTCCACTTGGCGCTACAAATACTTCGAAACATTTGATTAATCAGATGAAAGAAATTTAATTAAAGCGTTCAATGAACTCTTGTACCTGTGCGTCTATATTTTGGGGTCTAATGGAATCCGCCAATCAAATACAAGAGCGCTCAACGAACGGTTGTAGACCATTTTGGATTAGTGCTGGAATTTATTTGCAACTTTTAGCCGAATATAAAAAGAATTTTTTTTACAAAAAACATTGTATATGTGTGCTATT
>NW_017300139.1:29404-31701 GCF_001594075.2 Trachymyrmex cornetzi
CTTTCCCATCCCTGCCTTTTTGAAATATCGTTTATTCTCGATGGCTCGATTATTTGAAAAATGATTGCTCAAGGATTCACTGGCCATCGTTAACTCATTTAAATTCTTATGTAATGTCTCTTGCAGTCGCTGATGCAGAAAAACTGACGGTCCGCGTGAGAGTCACAATCCTGGGGATCACGGTAACTTATCCGTACCCTTACCCGAATGCATGCGAGTCTCTGATGAATAGCAAATGCCCTTTGAGCAAAGGCGACAATGCAACGTACAGTCTCCTCATGCCGATATCTAAGGGTTATCCGTCTGTTCAATTGACCATCGAGTTCTCCCTGAACGACGAAAAGAACAACTCGCAAGTATGCTTCAAGTTGGATGGCCAGGTGACTGACCCATAAATAAAATAAAAGGCTCCCGTATATCACGACCTCAATAGCTTCAATCAATTTAACTCTTCTTCTATTAGTATATTACCCGAATATTCTTTATTCTTTGATATAAATTGTTAAATTTTTGAACAATATTGTAACAGATCAGTGATGTAATAAATAAAATTAAATAAATTTGTGGATCAAATTTTCATCAATGTTATATTATTGTTTTTTTTTTTCGAAATGAATGTTATATACGAAAATAATGCGTGACAGAAAACATGTGCAACTTCATTATTTAATAGAATCGAAACTTTAATCACGAGCTTCATAATTAATTTAAATAATAATTAAAATTCCCCTCCAGCACGAAAGATTGCAGCAATATTTTAATAGTGCGTAATATACGTAATATACATTTAATTACAAAACTTGCAGCAATATTGTGCAATATTGAAATTTTAATATTGTATTGGAAATATTGCAACAATATTGCAAAATATTGTAATTTTAATATTTTGTAGAAAATGTTGCAATATATTGTTGCAATATTACAATTCAATAAATAAATACGCGGCCCTGTCACGAGAAGGATACGTTTCTCATAAGGAGAATATGTCCAGGTAGTCCTATAAGGACAATCGAGTTAGCGAGTTAGTTCTCCTAAACATTCCCAATCTTTTTTGAGGCGTGTTCGGATTCCTATACTCGGGTATTCCTTCGGGTGTCATGCCATTCTTGTTTAACATTCGGTAAATAACAAGGACGGAGAGATACTTAGCACTCGGATGGGAAGTAGCCTTGGATGTGTTTTCTAGGCCTCTGAATATTTTTTTATTATAACTCTATCGTATGTGTTTTGAAATATGATGCTAAACAATAATATGTTAGCAATTAATAAAACTAAAATAATTATTAAAATATTGCATAATGTTATAGCAATATGTATGCAATATTTTATTTTTGCGGACATTGTTGTACAATATTGCAATCTTTCAAAATATAATATTGCTGCAATATTTTGTGTTGTAGGGATTATAACGTTTTATAATAGTAATACCTTTATAGAATACGTGTTCCTTTCGTAAATTATAAAATTGATAGGTCAATTTTGTTTGAATATCGTATAAATAAGTAGCTATTTAATATTACGAAAAGCGCTTGAAGTGAGAAAATGGCTTCGATTATCTTTCCAGGAAATGATTGATAAAAAGGTTTTATATGATTTTGCACGGTCCGGTATTACATCTCGATCCATTATTCCGACATCAATCAATCATATACCACGGGTATAAAGCAATGTATATTAAATGTAGCATAATTAGACCTCTCTTATCATGCTGTAGTTTTTTGTGAGAAGAGATTGAAACTTTTCTTTTTAATATATTATTTACATGTATTCCACACATGCGCTTGAATTTATTAACATTACGTCGTAATAAGCGTGGGCCGCGGCTGCACGCTACGTCTATGGGCGCGAGAGGTGATGTTAGAAAGAAGGAAGCACAGTTTCTCCTCGTACAGGAAAGAGAGAAAGAGAAAGAGAAAGAGAGCGAGACGAAACGGGGAAAGATACAATACGTATCATACACATGTTGCGCGGCGCGGCGCGGACGCGTCGACGTCTCGACGTCCGCGACGTCATAGGTGCGGCACTCGGCAGTTGCGGCAAGATGGCGGATGCGAGGGAAAATTAGCGGCGGGACGGGAGATGAAACGTCGCGTCAAAGTTGAGTTAGTCGAGTATCGAGTGAGAAAGGGATTTCGTGGTGTGGCGCGGTGCGCGGCGCGAGACGGCCGGTTTATCGTTCGTTGATCGTTTTGATCACGCCGTCTCCTCGTGAGAACGTAAAGAAGTTTTATTTTACGGCGTTACGCCGTTATTATACTGCGACCGACGCGACGACGGCGACGGCGGCGACGACGACG
>NW_017300139.1:31854-41130 GCF_001594075.2 Trachymyrmex cornetzi
AGTTGGGCGTTTGCGTCGTTTGCCGTTCAGCCGTTTGCGACTTGCGACGGTCGGTGGTGTCGGAGCTCGCGCGGAGCGGAGCGGAGCCGAGCCTGTTTCGGCCGCACGGGTAACGATTAGCGAACGCGAATTGAGTCGCGCGCGATCAGTTCGCGCGTGTGCCACGGACGGAAGGATTACACGAGCACGCGATTGTGCTCTCAGTGTGTGTTGCGGAAGAAGACCTGAAGACCATCGAGGACATCGCGACGGTGGTGTGACACGCGCCCCGACGCGCGCAGCAGGTAGCCGGAGTAAACGTCAACTACGTCAAGTCCGAGCGCCACCGGCTTGTTGTCAAGATGGCGTCCAAGGGGAAGCTAGACATCGAGGTCAGTACACTTTCCTCATATTCCTTTTTTTCTCTCCCTCCAGGTAAGCCTGAATACGCGAGACCTCGGGATAAGCCCACGCCGCGCCACCGATGTGTCACCGAACGCCCTGAACGTTGCCGCGCGCTGCGAATTTCTTCGCGTCGAATTTCTCGGCGTCGCGTCGCGCCAAATGCCGCCCACACAGAGCGGCCAACTTCTCGCTATCGTTTCACCTTTCATCCTGTCTGCACTGTCTGCACCAGTGAATCGACATTCGACCAATCGTCCACCTCGCGCCGTGACACGAATTATCGCGCGCGCGCCGTCGCGTCGTTCGCCTCGCTCGCGCTGTCCACGCAGGAACGTCGCGTTGTCCGGCGTAACCACGCCCTGCCACGATAAATCCGTCTGCTTGACTAGCTTGGCTAGCTCTCATCTTTTACGCTTAACGCTTATTCCATTTGAAATCGATTAAGATAAAGGTTCTATAAATACGTGTTTGAATGGAACGACTGTAGTTGAATCCTGGCAATTGATTAACAGAGATCAAGATTTCTACATTCCAACTCTAACGTTGAATTATGTGTGTGTCAGAAAAAACAATTTGTTACGGCAAACTTTCGATTCCAACACGCGTGTCGATTGTTTTAGTTTTCTGTTGTACTTTTCTGTATGTTTAACTGGGGCCATAAATTAAACGCTATACGACGTTACACGAAATGACAAGAGTTTGAGAAAACTTGAATCGAAAATGTGTAACTTGAAGCGATAATTCTGCTCAATTCTTTTACTCGTTTTAAGTATGTCTTGGCAAATGCAAATTGCCAAGTGCAGGTGTCACTAAACAGCGTGACTCACATAGTCTCAGCCATTATTGAGAAGAGAAAATTATGGCACGATTATGGCGGATGACGTACATAGTTTGCTATTCTAAAAAAAAATCGATATTTTTTATTAAAGAAAAGATTTCGTAAAATAAGACATAGATTCACGAGGCATTAAGAGTCAGCGCTAGTACTGATTTGCGCAAATATGACCAACGATGAAAATATATATATAAATAAAATTTGATAACTTGTAAAAGATTTCGCGTTTTGCGCGTAACTTTCCATTGGCAAAGATCCGATGAGAGTGATCGAAAATTTGTAAATAGATAATAAATCTATAAAATAAGGATAAGAGGCACAATATCTTTCGTATCGATTAGAACGTGTACGCTTCATATTCTAATCGTATTATCGTGATTATCGTCCATCGGAGAGAACACGCGCTTCTTCAAATAGATTGACCGCTCGATTGGCGCGATGAACGCTCACACGATAAAAGGCCAAGAATATTTCCTCCGAGATATTTATGTGAGCGACGGAAATATCTCTCTCTCTCTCTCTCTCTCTCTCTCTCTCTCTCTCTCTCTCCTTCCTTTTCGACATCGATATCTGCACCTCGTTAGATGGACATTATTCGTCGTTATCGCAAACAGCCACGCGGCCTCGCTTATCGTCCGAAACGTGCAATTCATAAAGCCTTTTGAATTATTTATTCAGAAATCATGCAGCTGCGTCGCGATACGTCATCTGGTCGAGTTATGCCATCGCCGGTTTTATACACGCGCGACTATTTTTGTAAAAATCACGTGGAGACGAGCCAAATCCGACGGAGAACGGAGGAGAAAGCGAGCGATGATTACATTGTCCCTCTTTTAAGTAAAAATGCACATGGCATTAATAAATATGCGAAAGGACGCACGTCACTCGGAAAGTATTAGTATGCGAGTCTTCTTAGAAATTTTCCTTGTCGATCATATCTGGAACGTTTCAGCATGCAGGAGGTATCGTGCAATCAAAGGGTTCGACACTGTGCAAATTCAAACCACTTTTTGAAAACTTGAAGTTAAACTACACTTGTGAGATCTTCTCTCTCCACTTTAAGTGACTATCTCAGCACTTTTGCAAGACTATATCTTTCATAAATTACTTGCCACTTATTTTAAGAATGATTATGGGAAAAAACCAATCAACCCTTTCTGAAATCAATATATCAGTTTAACTGCACACAGAAAAATATATGTTATATTTAAATATAAATTTGTTTTGCGCGCGCGCACACACGCGCACACACACACACACACACACGCGCGCGCGCGTATTTCAAAAGTTCATATATTCGCAAATCTATCATATATTCATTACGAGCATCAAAAATATTCCGAATCTTGGCGAATTTAATCTTCGATGAAGGTTATTGAATCAAAATAAATTCGATTTGCTTATTATATAAAATCACTTCTTTTATAAAATTTTATTATGTTTTTTGAAAAAAATTCTCATTTTGAGAGTACATAAGTATAATGAATTTTTCTAAAATTTGTAATAAATATATTTTAACACTATTATCAAGAAAATATTTATTGTTAAAGTTAATAGTTACTAAAAACAAAAACAAAAAAAATAAACCAAGTAATCACTTTTTTACAATTAACAATGGAATGATATTTTTCTATGTGTGGTTGTGCATTATATTTAAGACTATCATTTCTAAGACTGTAAAATCAGTACACGTGAAATTACTTTTCATTAATGATAAACGTTTTTACACATATGCTAACACAATTATAAAATTTGCGTAGGTTGCAACTCTTGAGGAGATAGCGTAACCGCTTGCAAGATGCGGTTTTGCGTAACTATCTGCGATATCTATACCGCATATTATCACGGTTGCATTCGTTGAATATTTGATTTTCGCGGAAATCATAACTTTGCTCGACACGCCAAGTGATACTGGTATATCACAACATTGTTTGTGGTATTTCGCTATTGTGCATGCAGCTCGCACATATCTCCGCCTTGTGACACGAACGCGAATACATTGCATTTTTCTCTTACATGTACACATAATTTTGGGTCGATCAACTTCCGTTTGTTATGCACGGAACTTCCATTTATTATTTCCAGTTTTCCGCCGTGTAGTAATTCCTCCGTATATCCGTTCTGGGATGGAATAAATCTCAATTTTAGATTTTAGCTTTAATGTTTCAAGTGCGAGAAAACGAGTGGAATGATGTAGGGTGATACCCTAGAAATCGCAGCCCCTAACTTCCTCTTACCAAAATTCTTCGGTGAATTTCAAGTCGATCTTTTCTCGCGCGAAATTTGGGACGCGATCTGTCTTCGCTAGTAGAAACTTATTCTTAGTTTTTAAACTTAAGTACCCCTGGATCTGCGATTCAAAATTACTTTTAAACACTTGTAAGGTGTATTAAAAATTGATCAAAATTAAAACGTACAACCTTTTTCGTTTCTAAATTTTGTTGGCTCCATTATACTTTATACCGATTCTATATTTTAGTTCGCCCCAAAAATTTCCAAATTTTAATCATATATAATCGAAAATATGTAGTCGTTGATCCTCGGAACATTGTCTCTTTTTTAATTTGACTTGCAATAAATAAAAGAAAACGCATGACTTTCTGACGCATGTTGTCTAATTACCTACGCGAGGGCTTATTGTCGATGCGTCATGGCTGTTGGTTCGGAGTGGACGCGATTAGAGTTAGTGAGTAGAGGGAGGGCAAACCTGAATCGTGATGAACGTAAAAAAAAAAAAAATCTTCCGATATATATATATAAAAAAGTTGCTCGGGGGGAATAATTAATCTTATAAATTCCTCCGGTGCGGATTCGTGTCAAGGTCACGGCTAGTCGGGGAACAGAGAGGGAGAATCTACGGGAGCAAATGCAGTCCATGGCGGCCATATCATAAACTCGTTTTCCCTTCCTCTTATCTCCACGTACTTCGTGTGATGAGATTCGACATAGATATATACGTATACATACACTGTGTGCATATATTGCTGTGCATATAACGGATTATAATGGGGACCGATTCGTGGAATAAACATTGCTATGTCGACAGTTTCAAGTAACTCGATATACGTTATCATACAGGAATTTGATATCGTTTATGCTGCGATACTTTCGTGTTTTTCTCATAAACAACTATAAAGTGTTTAGGAGGGAAATATGGCACAATTATGTCTAGTTTGAAAAAATTTAAAAAAAGACCGCTAATTTTTAATTAATTCGATTATACGTGAATCTCATTTAACATATTTTTAAAGCAATTTTCTCTTTCTCTCTTTATAATAAATTTTACGTTAAAACAATTTGAATATGATACTGCCGGATTGTTTAAAATCTAGAAATCGAAAGTTAGAATGATATTCGATAAAAGAATGAAACTTTCAGTAAAAAAGTGATAAATTTATGTTTAACATAAAAAACGTTAAAAATAAAAAACGTGTCTTGGCTTTTATAATGCACATAAAGTCGTTATGTTTCTTTTATCATTTTCTTTGTAGACAAGTTAGAAATGAAATAACATTCGATATCTGAACTTGATGATGTATTTTGGATGTTTGCGTATGTAAGTACGTGCGACGATTTCTCGAAGGGGACGCAACTGCAAAATCATCGGACGCACCCTTTGACGATCGATCGCAAACGAATCGCTACCAGGTCGTGAGTCGTTTTGCGTGGTTGCGGCAAGATGGCGGCACATGGCGCGTAAACTGCATCAGGGATTTTTAACGTCAATTTAGGTCTCGATGCGATTGAATTTAGTGCCGCCCTCGCGCATCTGTTGGAATCATTGACCCGGAAGTGGTAAAATGTAAAGATGAAATGTAACATACAATTCTGAAAGCAATATAATTTCCTCGAGTTACATATATAATTACATAAAAAATCAAATGATAGCTGTATGTAATTAATGCGAAAAGCTAAGTAAAATATCCAATAGATATCGAAAAAGTACGAAGGAAATATCAGGATATTTTATCACATTTTGGATCGAGATGAAGTATAAGAGTAGGCAAACACCGAACATTAATTTTTCTTTTATTTTTACATTACAGTATTTCTTATATTTCTTATATTGTGTGTGTGAAATGGAATTCTTCTATATATTTATCTTTGAAATTTAAAACTTTTTCTTTGCGGTGTGATCTTATAATAAAAACTAACATAAAAGCAATTAACGAATTGTCTATACTGCCAGATCTAATTGTGCGATCACGTTTGCGTAATACCTCTAAAAGTGAATCAGTGTATTATTACTGACTTCAGTACTACACTTATAACTATAATCATCAACGAATATTTACTGTTTTTCAGTAATACACTGATTCATATTTTTAGAAGTTATGATTTCTACAGATTGAATTCGCAAAAAATTATAACCTATCTAAAAGAGAATCAGTGTATTATTACTGAAAAACAGTAAACATTCGTTGATGATTACATAGTATCAGTTGTAAGCGTAGCACTGATGTCAGTATAATTTGCGATATATAGTATTTTTTTCTCTTTACAATTGTCGTAATTTACAGTTTGAATGCGGTTGAAATATTTTTTTCCACGGATGGGCGGAACAGCAATTAATACGAATACGAGCTATTAATTAGAACGTGATTCAACGAAATCATGATCATGCTCTTCCTTTCTTCTCCCTATGACGCCAGTCTTGTCTCACCTTCGATGCTAATTCGAACGCTACGGTTCGCGCTGATTATCGTTGAATTAGCCATTATGTCGTTATTTTAACGAGTGTGTCGATGTATGTCAGGGGAGCGCGCACACTCCTCTCGAGAGTGTGCTCCTCTCGTACATTCGGCTTCCTCAAGTGGCTCTGGCACAAAGCCATCCTCTTCCTCTCCCTTTATACGATTCGCGGTGATCAATGCGTCGCGACGCTGTTCTAACGTTTGCTTATTAATAACATCGCCTGCGTTCGTCACACGACTGCCTCTCGATGTATTGACACAATCATTCAATTCGCGATTACGTTGCGTAAAATGTGTACGGATATTTACAATATTCTTTACTATCTACTAATAACAGCGTTGTAATAATTTTTTTATCTTGTTACGTTAAGTTAATTCTATATTACTCCTGGAAGCAATGTATAGAATTTAAAAATACCTCGGTTTTTTTTTTTCGCAATTGGCCGTCTGCGAGCCAACATAATGATTATCTATATGCTTTATATAAATTAGAGTAATGAGTATATGATTATGCCATCGCCTGCACGCATTTATCTTTACAAACATATTTATGTAAGAATCTATACATATATGTATATGTATGTATAATACATATACAGGGTGTTCCAAAATTCGTGCTCACAAAGTACAAGACGTGATACTTTATGCTACTCTAAATTTTTGGGAGTGAAATTTCACTCCAAGAAAAGTGATGATTGCGCCAGTCCGGCAAGAGTGAACTTCACTTCTTCAAGGAGTGAATTTCCTAAAAGATCAACTTTAATTATTAATATCTCGCTTCGAGAAACAGCGACGCTTTTCTTCACCATATTCGTTCGTTTTGTGCAAAAACACGTCATAGGAGTCTAATTTTGTCAAGATTGGATGTAGGGGGGCTAAACTTAATATTTACTTTCAGTCTCTGCTTTTAGAGAGTGAAATTATTCGCTCTTCGCAGAGATTTAAAATTAACTCTCGCTTGTGTGGAGTGATTTTTCACTCTCGAAGAGTGATTTTTCACTCTTTAAGAGTGAAAATTTCACTCCCAAAAATTTGGATTGTAAAATAAGCAACTTTTTCCTTTAACAAAATTGCGCCCGATAAATAATTTTTGCGCTTATTTGTAACTTCAACCTGCTGTCCTGCAAAAACTATACTTATCAGACACAATTTTGCTAAAGGAAAAAGTTGTTTTTTGTAGTACGTAAAATTATATTCGATAAATAATTTTTGCGTTTACTCGTATAACTTCAACCTGCTCTCCTGCAAAAACTACTTGTCAGACGCAATTTTGCAAAAGGAAAAAGTTGTTTCTTTGAGCATAAAGTATCACGTCTTGTACTTCGCAGGCGCGAATTTTGAAACACCCTGTATATATTATTTTTACATAAATATGTTTGTAAAATAAAACAAAACATATATAGGGGAAAGGAAGAAAGAGAAGGAATATGTAAATTTTTATAGTTTTAAAGGATCAGAAGAAACCAAATTTTTCCAATTTTTCCGTGGATTTTTTTCGGTATTTTTCTCAAGGGGGTGTAGAAAAATTCATTGAAAAAATTCATTTGTGTTCGTAAAACCTGCCATATCTGTTTCTTCGTTCTTTCCATAAAGAAAATAATTGTCTATAGCCGACAGCGCAGTAATTTGGATAAATTGACAGAAATTTTGAAATTGTATTAAATATTGAAGTTGCATGGTGCATTCTATTAAATATATAAAACATACAAAACGAGCAAATTAAAACGAATCGCATAAAGTCTTTAGAATAAAAAGAATTACAAAATGTTTTAAAAACTTATTCTTACTCGCGGTTTCAAGAGTTAATGACTACATCTTTAAAAACATGTATTAATTTTTAATCGCTCAGATTACTCTCCTCACTCATCATCTTTACTTTCTTTTCTTTTTAACGAACATATATATCTATTTCATTTTAAATACAAAAATTTTAAAAGCAACGCAAATAAATATAAGATCTATTTTTTTATTCCTGCACTAGACTGCGAGAGGCACTATGCCGCATCATAATAACTAGTTGCGCAGAACAATGCGCAGTTGTCTACACTGTTAGAAATGTTCTTAAATTTCATTAACTTTTAATGTACGTTGGTGAATGAAGTTTAATTTCTCTGTAACTGAAAGGACTATTAATGCACATGTTAATGAGATTTAAGTTTACAGTAACTGAAAAATTAAGTGTACCTAATGAAATTTAATATACTTTTCATTTACGGATATAAATGACATTTAATTAATCGTAATTCAAATAACTATTAATGTACATATTAATGAAATTTAAGTTTGCAGTACAGTAAATTTCAATACGTTTAACTTAAAAGTTAAGCGTATTGAAATTTAATGTACTTTTACATTTACGAATATTAATAATATTTCAAATAAGCCTAATACTATTAACGCTTAATGTTTAATACGTTTACGTTTCTTACATGTCATTAACGTAAATTACTTTTCAGTTACAGATCTCGTACTTTTCATTAACGTGTAAATTAATTTCTATATAATAATGTGTTCATTAATTTCAATACATACGTTCATCACATTTAAGACTACTGTAATTTAGTTTTTATTTACATCATTCATTACATTTAATTTCGTGCATAACCACATGCTTCCTTTACATGTTAATTAAAATTCATTGAGAAATTTCTAACAGTGTATTTAAGCTTTGCCACTGAAGAAAAGTTAGATTATGGTTTACTATAAAAATAGAAGGATGAAAATTTTAATAGAAATAAAATTGGGATTGTTTAACTAACTTTATCGAAACTAGTGGTTGAAATATTGTCATCATTCATATCAAGGAATTTTCTTATTACAATAAGATGAAAGTGGTCATACGCATAGAAATTAGGACTCTTATGCTGAATGACCATGATTATCTTACATTATTATATTAACTATATTAACAATTGAATGAAGATGTATCCAGAAGCGAATTCGCAAAGATTTAATGAAAATAGAGGAATAGAATAATTTTCACACTTAAACAATGCGATCAAGAATGAAGGAAAACGTATCTAGCACTGAATTCGCAAGTAGGTATTCAATGGAAGTAGGAAAATATAATGTTAGTTTTCACATTAAAACAATACGATCAGCAGCGATAAATTAATTCTGACTAATTTCGGAGTAATGTAAAATTTACACTTATTTGTATTATCGTTAATTTTTTAAATGTATGTTTGAATGTTACACTGAAGATGACACGATAAATGTGTCGAAATGTTTGTTATTAATTTGGTATATTTCCGAAAGATTATATAGGGTATGTGAAGTTAGCACCCCAACTATAGTACTCAGGAGTTCTGAATAGAGTTCCCGTTTCTTTTTGACGAGACAAAGAGTTCTATATAATTTATA
>NW_017300139.1:42829-47173 GCF_001594075.2 Trachymyrmex cornetzi
CTTATTAAGCGGAACTCTTGTTATAAATTATATAGAACTCTTTGTCTCGTCAAAAAGAAACGGGAACTCTATTCAGAACTCCTGAGTACTATAGTTGGGATGCTAACTTCACATACTCGATTATATAATAATTTCGCAAAAACATCCAGCGTTGACTTTTTATGCTCTTTAACATTAAAATAGAAATAAAATTACATAATTTCATGGATCACATTAATTTTATGAAGGACATTAAAAGTTAAGTATTTTGTCATTTACATAACAAAAGCAGCAACTTTTCCAAAAAAAAAACAATTTTTCGGATAAACGAAATTTTTCTGGTTTTTTCCAACAATTAGAAAAAAGCAGTTTTTTAAATATAATTTTTATATAACTATAAATTTTTTTAACACGTAGATGAATAAGAAAAATTGCTATTATTAATTCATTTTTTAACAAAAGTATGAGGTAACTCCGGTATATACGCCGCATCTATCAAAAACTTAATTTATTAGGTATTATTTACTATGTTTTTAGTGAACGAACTATATCAGCAAAAACTTTATACTGTCTACTACTATGAAAAAAATATTAGAAATCCAAAATATTTATTTTTCATATTAAAAAATAAACTTTTGAAATCCTTGCATTTTGGCCGTATATCCCATAGAGGTGGGATATATAGGATGAGGCATTTTAATCGCTTCAGGCGAATATCTCAGAAACTAAGAGAGATACAAGAAAAAGTTTTATATAAAAGTTGTAGGTTTTCTTGGGGAAAACAAGGTGAAAATAGCGGATTTTGGATAGGGTGCACTACCAACGTCAGGTCAAGGTTAACATGAATTTTTTAAATGGAACCCCCTATTTTTCATCGCATATTCTTGTAGCACACCTTGAGAGCTTTCCAAAACACTATAATAAAATATTTTTTCATCAAGTACTTTTCGAGTTATAAGGCTTGAAATTTACAGTACCGCCGGTGTTAGCATTACGCAAAGATATCCGACCGACGGCTGAAGCCTCTTGAATGTTGTTCAGGATCATATCCTAGATAACATTTGTCAAGATCAAGGTCATTGGAGATTGTTTCTCTTGTTTTCATTTTTACATAAAAATGAATTTTCAGTGCAAAAAATTAAAAAAATTCATTTAAAAAATTCATGTTGACCTTGACCTGACCTTAGTAGTACACCCTATCCAAAATCCGTTATTTCCACCTTCTTTCCCCCAAGAAAACCTACAACTTTTATATAAAACTTTTTCTTGTATCTCTCTTAAAGTAACACTACCCAAGTGCCATACGCCGATTTTCCTGAGACTGTGCGTACATGTAGTACATTGAAAAATGTTTGACACGTATTTTTTTATATCTGCCCAAAAGCCATTTTAAGGATAGAAGACGCCCTTATGAATGTATAGGGGTGAATTCCAGTATTTGATGAAGTACTCGTACGTTTGTTACAAAATGGGATATACGGTGATTTTCGAAGTTGCTGAATCCAAATGTGCTCCCAATTTTTGAGAATTCAATGTGATGAAACTAGTATGACGGATTTGATTTTTTTTTAAATGAAGACAGCCAAGACATTCTCGCTCTCTGCCGAATCCGGGAATAACCAACGTGAAGGGGAGTGGCGAGAAACTATTCCCTTTTTTTTTAAATTTTCTGTTTTTTTATTTTTTTAGATTTTTGAAAAAAATTTTTGTTTATCTTTGAGACTTTTAAAGTGAAGCATATAAAGGAGGATTCATGAATATAAAGTGTGAGCATCTAATAATAATAATAATTTTATCTCCAGCTCCTTTATATGCTTCACTTTAAAAGTCGCAAAAATAAACAAAAAATTTTTTCAAAAATTCAAAAAAATAAAACAAAAAATTGTATTCTTAAAAGTTGGGAATAGATTTGGATTTAGCAACTTCGAAAATCGCCGTATTCTTCATTCTGTAATAAATGTACGAGTATTTCGTCAAATACTGGAATTCACCCCTGTACATTCATAAGAACGTTTTCTACCCTTAAAATAGCTTTTGAGCAGATATAAAAAAATACGTGTCAAATATTTTTCAATGTACTATACATGTATGTCTCAAGAAAATCGGCGCATAGCACTTGGGTAGTGTTACTTATTCATCAATATAATAAGATTTTATTCGGACCGACAAGAATTAAACACTAAATATAAGAATATTCAAGCCTATGACGGTCAAAGCTAGATCTTTTGCCTAAACAATACCCAGTGAATTATCTATAGGTATCCTATATATGTACATGCATATATATCATATTTTTGTAGTTATTCAAACTGCACGCCGAAATTTTTCCGGACTCTATCTAACGCAATTAAACTACTGCAATAATATCACAAATTAAATTAAATTGACAATGTGCTGAAAAAAACCTTAAATAAATTTATTGCGAAAAATATTACCTCGGCCGGGACTTGAATCCGGACCTCTCTTGTAATCCGTACGAGCGTCCTAAACCATATCCCAAAAAAAATATTCTGCCGTTTAGCGGTTCCGTATTAATCTCAGAGGAACCATTTTCTATTTATATATGACCTCGAGAGGATACTCTCCAAAGTAGAGGAATTTCGTTTACCCATGACAGGAATTGGCTTTAACATTGCAATCCTCTTAATAATAGAAGAATCTCTTTGCTTGAATTAAATATCATATTTACTTGTAATAAGAAAATTATGGTTATATCTTAATGAAAAAAATAATTCTTATGTTATTATTGCTTTTTATTTTTCCAGTTTAATTTATATTTTTACTGTTTCGCATACTTACATTCCGTCTTATTAACTACAATTAATTATTTAAAAACGCATCGTATCGCCGGCGCCGGTAAAATTTGAACCTACGATCCCTAGAACGGCAAGTCTAATACATTTACGCTGAGCTAATCGCACGCTTGTGATCGAGTCATTGCCAACGGTATACCTCCTACTGTAACCATTCTTAATTTCATGATGACAGTTTTATATTATTAATATTTGAGGTTACATAGAAACGAAATAACACGCTGGTATTTATTAAGGGGGTCATCCCGTGTGACGACCGTTTTTTTTAAGGTTTTTTTGCATTTTTTTGCGGCGAAATGAAAAAATACAGAGCTTCCAAATTTTTACTATATATTTATTACATCTTAAACTATATGTGTAAATTTTTTTATTTAAAAATATGGCGTCGATGGCGAGTTACATCACTGGAATGGCACCCATGTAAAAAAAAGCAGACAAACGGTGCCCACGATTCCGGCAGACTGGTTTATCTGAAATCAAAAAATCAAATTGCATTTTAATCTATAGGTGAATGACTATCGTGGGAACTAGGATTTTTTGAAAATATTAAAAATTCCATTTTTCGCATGCTTTTAAAAATTATAACTCAAAATAGCATAATTTTTTGCGACTATTTTTTTTATGCGGACAGGAAACGGTTCAATATTTTTTTAAAAATTCTAGTTCCCACGATAGCCATTCACCTATAGATTAAAATGCAATTTGATTTTTTGATTTCAGATAAACCAGTCTGCCGGAATTGTGGGCACCGTTTGTCTGCTTTTTTTTTACATGGGCGCCATTCCAGTGATGTAACTCGCCATCGACGCCATATTTTTAAATAAAAAAATTTACACATATAGTTTAAGATGTAATAAATATATAGTAAACATTTGGAAGCTCTGTATTTTTTCATTTGCAAAAAAATGCAAAAAACCTTAAAAAAAACGGTCGTCACACGAGATGACCCCCTTAATTCAAAATAATTAAGATAAATATTATATGAAAAAACACCATTGTGGAACAATATAAAAGTCATGTTGCATGCACAATTTGGTCCCAAAATAAATATTTATTTAAATTGAAAATATGAATTACTTCAAATAAGAAAAAAATTTCTTGTTTCTAAACTATGTTTCACTTTTCCTAAATCTGTTGTATAGAACTGAAAGAAATATACCAAATTTTTCTGATCAAATAAATTTTTTTATATCAATATATTATTAAATATTCAAGTTAATCAAATTTGACTTTTCTTTGATAAAATTTTATAATATACTTCAAAAGAGAATAAATTTTTATTTTGAGTATATGATATTGAGTATTTATAAAACTTGACATGAATATATTTTAAAACTACTAGCAAGAAAATATTCTTTATTGAAAGTAACCGTTACTTAAAAGAAGAAAAATAAAATGAATAATTGCTTTTCTTGGCAACAGAATGATATTTTTCTGTATGTTATATACCTAATTGTCATATGCTTATTAGAGGAAGTCGTTTTTACGTAATCCAAAAAATACTCTCGTTTATAGAGAATAATATTCCTTTCAATATAGGAATCTTCTTGAG
>NW_017300139.1:49947-50233 GCF_001594075.2 Trachymyrmex cornetzi
ATACACGCATACATTGTACACGCACTAACACGAAATTAAGGGGAGTTAAAAAATTGCAAATTTAAAGATAAAATAACTTCGTCAAAAATCATCGTATCGAGATGATTAAAAAAGCATTTTAAAGCTTGAAATTTCTACTTTTCGGATCGGTACTTCAAAAGTCGATCTTGCCGATATCTCGTGCAGTTACTATAAACATAAATGAATACATTATAAACATAAATGAAAATGTGTCAAACCTCAAAATTTTTTACGAAATTTGCGAAGTTCCACGACGCGAACTAAA
>NW_017300139.1:50778-65236 GCF_001594075.2 Trachymyrmex cornetzi
TATATATATATATATATATATACAATAATGTGTAGCTAGGATAGCACGTCTTGAGGAAACATGAGCTATGATCGAAAATAAATTCCTCTATACAAAATTCTATTATAATAATTTAAATAGCCTTTTGAAATAAGAGGATGTACAAGAAGTATCTTGCATATTCTTTTATTTGAAAAGGCTATTCGAGTTATTATAATAGAATTTTCTATAGAGGAATTTATTTTTGATCATAGCTCATGTGTCCTCATTTTTATAGATGAATACGTGTTATAAATACACGCGTCTGATTCATTTAAGATTTTTTGCTTAGAGGAAATGCTAAGAGTAATTTCCCGCTTATCGGCAGAATATTTTTTTTGGGGTCCATTAGACCACCGAGGCCTTAGTAATATTCCTCGCAATAAACAGTATATGTAAGAACAATAACGCTTCTTGCAGGCAGCGTGTATAACCAGTATACTGTTTATTGCGAGGAATATTACTAAGGCTTCGGTGGTCTAATGGCTTAGGACGCTCGTACGGATTACAAGAGGACCGATGTGAACCTGGCGCCCAACTTTATCAAAAATAAAAATTAATACCGTAGGGCGTTTGTACTTCGTTTGTACCCGTTTGTACCTCCCTTATTTTCGTTTGTACCCCAAAACATAAAATGAAATATAAAAAATGGTCAGCGCCCAACTTTAATATTTTTTAATTTTATTTATGCCATTCGAAAGAGAATCGTTTGTACCCATTTGTACCACCTTTACTTTCGTTTGTACCTCAAAGGGTTCGGAGATACAGCGCTTTTCAATTTTTGCGCAACCCCTATATATATCGAAATTCGCCAATTTTAAAGATATCGAAATGGGACCAACGGCATTCGAAAGAGAATCGTTTGTACCCGGTTGTACCTCCCTTACTTTCGTTTGTACCTCAAAGGGTTCGGAGATACAGCGATTTCAAAATTTCGGAAATACGCCAAGAGGGGAAGTCGGCCCTTTGAGGTACAAACGAAAGTAAGAGAGGTACAAACGGGTACAAACGATTCTCTTTCGAATGCCGTTGGTCCCATTTTGATATCTTTAAAATTGGCGAATTTCGCTATATAGTGCAGTAGTTTAATTGGGTTAGATAGAGTCCGGAAAAATTTCGGCGCGCAGTTTGAATAACTACAAGAATATGATATATATGCATGTACATATATGTATAGGATATAGATAATTCACTGGGAATTGTTTAGGCAAAAAAGATCTAGCTTTGACCGTCATAGGTCAATGAATATTCTTATACTTAGTGTTACTTGTTAGTTTCTGAGATATTCGCCTGAGGCGATTAAAATACCTCATCCTGTATGTCTACTTATAGGGGGAGAGGGGGTATGTACGGCTTATGAAAAATTTACAAATGATGCATTTAAATAAGACGTAAAATGGCACAATAACTTATAAATTGTGTTTATAAAGTTTTATTAAAGAATAAGAATGGTAAATATGTATATGAAGTAATAAATAATTAATTACAATCTTCTTACATATATCGCAAGTGTTATGACATGAGGTACATATTTCATATAATGCGTTTATTGTATTTAGTGCACTGAATTCAATCTGCGCACTTTGTATGTTTTAGACATAAATCCTGCTCGCTAAAAATGCCATATACCTATCCTAAATAGGTGGGATATACAAGACAACAAACTAAACAAAGAATTCGAAAGCAAAGCACTTGTATTTTGCTACACAATATGCTTTACTATTCCACTACACGTATGCTGTATCACGAAATAACCACTAAGGACCGGTTGTTCCATCTTCGGCTAAACTATGTGGTAATTGATCTACTGGATAAACAAAAGAGTAAAAGAGTAAAGAAATCAGAGAGTAAGAGAGAAAGACAGTGAGCTGAAGTTTACTAAAAAGTGGAACAACCCAGCCTAAGTCTTTTACACGCCCTACAGTAATCATTTTATGTAGATTATAATTTATAATGGCGTTACTTATTACAGTGACAAATCGATTCAATTCACAATAATTTCATTAATATTAACAGTAAGAAGCTGAAATTATAACGCAATACTAATATAACATAAATATAACAGAGTAGTTGCGGGAAAATTACCTCCACTTCTTATACTTTTTCTGATTTCTGCGGCGTAAATCCCAGCGCGGTGTATTTGCCGGAGTTACCCTACACTGTTAGAAATGGAACCACGAGCTTCCTTTACATGTAAATGGAGCTGGTGGTTATGAACGAAATTAAAAGTAACGAATGATTTAACTGAAAATTAAGTTACAGTAATAGTTAAGTTACTTAAATATAATGAACGTGTATATTAAATTTATGAAATTTAATGTACTTTTAATAAAATTTTATGAAAAGTACATTAAATTTCATAAATTTTCATGAAAAATACATTAAATTTAATGTAATGTCATGTAATTAAATTCAAATTAAATTCAATTATGTAACTTAAAAGTTAATGAAATTTAAGAACATTTCTAACAGTGTATAGAGTAAAACAATTAAATACATTATGAATTATTAGGATTAATTTCAAAATGTCAATGTAAAATGATTGACAACATTAATATATCCCACCACTCTAATACCTCATAATTCGCGATTAATATATCTATAATATATGAATACATGAATGAGAGAGGAAAAGATATCTTTCTGTCTCTCTCTACGTACCAAATAAAGCTCCCAATATTGATATCAATCACCGGTAATTACTCAAAGCAAGAATTACTGCGTTTTGCAATTAGAGATTGGGCGATAACTCTTCGCGGTTCTATTGAATTAATTAAAAATTATATATATTTGTGAACGTGGGAAACATCGCAAAACCACACGGCCATTGCATTGTCGTTTATGTCTTTGCGACCATTACAATCGTGACATGGGCAATTTTCAAGTAGCTTTTAATTAAAGTTAAAGCCATTAACACGCACGCGTATACATTCTCGCGTGTCGGCGTTACATAATTTTATCAGAACGAATAACCTGTTATCGCGTTGGACACCCGTTCGATCGACGACATCGCAAAAGTGTCGCTCATGCGTATAACATACATAAAGTATTTTATATTCTTTCACGAGACAGAAATGATGTTTACGGGATACAGGGAAAGGGGAAAACGTTTAGTCATATCAATAAATTCTGGGATATTAAAAGAAATATTGATTCCGATAGCGATCCTTAATTGCATCTTAAAAAATGTATTTTTTTTTTTTAAAGAAAGTGAATTATTCACGCATTATTGATAATATATACATCTTAAATGAGAAAAATCTTGATTGAGAAAAAATATAATTTTTTCAAACATTCAATAATACATTCAATAAAAGGAATAGTTATCACAAAAAAATAATTTGAAGATATATTTTCAAGATATATTTAATCTGATATTTTATAACTATATTAAAATTAAAGCGTTTGCTGCGTAAAGATAAAAGTTTTATTATTAATTTCACAATCTCTGTTGTTATGCTGCGATAGAAGATTGTTTCAATTTTATTTCTATATTGCGTTCTGCGTTTTTGTCGCGACACTTGGAATGCGAAGAGGAATTATTTGATCCGAAATCTAACCGGTCGGGTTATTTAAATTTACGCCGAGTACTCGTCACAATCATCTACGACGCGTAATCAGTTACGTTCGATGATTACGATCGATGGATGTGCCTTCTAATGCGATGTAGCTTATTTCCATAGTGTCAATGGAACCGTACGAGTTTTGCTGATTGTGGTAATCGATGAACAGGCGACGAAACCTTATTATTTCCTGTCCATTCGTCGTGAGCCTCTCGGCAGCCGGATATACGCGGCTCGCTCTCGTTTGAAAAGCACAAAATTTCTGCTTTCAAGGCAAATAAGACATCCTATTCAATTCGGTCCTTTCCTCATAATAAACTCGATGAGATTATTAAGGTGGAATCGGAGATTCGCGAAAAAATGACAACTCTCAATTTCATGTCCCTCGTCCCATGACGAAATTCCGTCTGGCGGTCTTAATACCATATCAGACCTCTTCCGGATGACGACGGATCTTTTTATTGCGCCATTATACGCGATGTAGAATTTCATGCTTTGTTGAAAAATTCGTATTAACTTGGTGGAGAAAATTATGATGTGCCAAGGGATTTCGTGGAGTAAAATGTGCCAGTAGGGATTTCGTTGAATGGCTGTTTTTTTAATAAATTGTTAGTTGAACATGAAACGTATCGTTTAAAATGTATCACTGCAATTGCGTCATAGACAAATAGTTCATTCTCAAAAAAAGCTACGTTAGCTAGATTGACAATAGAATTCTGTGAATATTTTTATCAGAATATCCCATATAATTATTAAGATAAGATTGTAATATGTAAATTAAATAAAATAGATTTACGTACTAATTTAGAGAAAATAAAACTAAGGTTGCCATAATCGATCATTTACAAGGATTATCTATTAATAGCCATTACAAATTGCCATGAATTCAGTATTTCTAAAGATTTATTGAGAGAGAGAAATATATAAGCATAATTTGAGAAATACTTTTACATGAACTAAATTCGCGACAGATGCAGACCGAATAATATCTGTAATAAATCATCTCAACGAGACACTTATACCTAAATTTATCGCCGTGCTCGATGCCCACGTGCGGTGGTACTTAAATGTTAGACGTAAGCCTGTTTATGGTGTAATAAATGCCTCGGGCATTTTGTTGTTTAACCCAGTCGACTCAGCGATCGGTCGTACACACATTCGATACGTTACGTAACGTCCACTGTGTTATGTAACCGCACGTTAGAGCAACTGAGGAATTGAAAATTTGAATACGGTCACTATCTTGCGCGTCATTCCTAGAAGGCGAGAGTCGTTAATTAATTATGTAATTCTTCTGGATAGAAACACAAAATCGCGAACATTTTCTTTATAGCCGCACTATAGTGGTAGTGCACGAATGAGGTAAAACGTTACGCGAATTACAATATTCATTGTCAACTATCGTCATGATTACATAACATTTTACACTATTTGTTAAATCGCTTAGGTATGTATCCTGTCAATAGCTACCGATTAGAGAGAGAGCCATCCGCTAGCGGTAGAGTAGGAGCCATTGTGATGATTTATTCTTTGCGCGGCAACCGGTGATTTCTTCGCAACGAGTTATTTGGATGGAAACTTCTTTGTAAGAAAGAAATATTCATGTAAAGGTAATAAAGAAAAACATTTAATTTAGGAAAAAAACGATAGTTTTATAAAATTATAATTACTAACGTCCTCAATAATTTTTAACTTAGGTATAATTTTATGAAAAATCTAATAAGACGGAAAAAAAAGAGTTGAAAACTAATTACTGATACTCATTTAATCGTTTTGATTGATTATATTCTGGAACCTTGTGGATCATCGTAAAGTTGAGTGAAACTGGAAAAGACTGCATTTCTAAGAACGCGGAGATGAGAAATGCTTAGAGAAAGCATTGATGTACGTCGTTTTACTTTGTGAGTGAAAAGATGGCATATATATGCTTTTTATTATTCTCGGTGGAGAAGCGTTTCACACGGCGGAACAGCTGATACATCAAAAAATGCGCTCTCTCTCTCTCTCTCTCTCTCTCTCTCTCTCGTCTTCCTAGTCTTTATATTTTCTCTCTCGATGTGAAAAATATCGTTTAATATTCACACTCGATCGCATTTAATAAACATCTCTATTCTTTCCTCATGTTATCGTATTCCACATTGTTAAACGACCGCTGGTCATCGATGCGTGTTTATCGATCATGAAATTTCAAGGTGAACACGCGTCTGTGCGAAATTCGACGCCGAAAGGTGGAAAATGAAAAATTCACCCCTTTGCTCGTTTTCGGAGAGCCGGAAGCGAGTGGGTTAGTGACCGACTGCGGGGCGCAGGGTGCGGCAACGACTCGAGGAAGGAAGGAAGGAAGGAAGGGAAGGGAACCGTACGTTCGTCCGTATGTGTGCCGACACGAGGGGGTAAGGGATAGTCGTAGAGGTAGAAGGGTGTCAGCGGGTAGAGAAACGGTGGTCGGAACAGCGTCGGCGGCGCGGGAGGGGATAAAGCCCCGCAGTGCGGCGCGGTCGATACAACCACCACCATCACCCACCCCCTCAATCGAGGACCTCTCGCCTTACCCCGGCCTACCAACTTTTACCCTTCCTTTCTCTCTCCTCGCTTCCTTCTCTTTTCATCTTTATATAATTGCACTTATTCGCATTCGTCGATATAGTTCTTTGATTACACATACGGATTTTTGGACGACGAAAAACGTCAAATTATCACACTGTGCCGTTTGTCTCGCTTTTGTTCGATCGGATTGACAAATCCAAGTGAAATTCGAGAAATAGTGTTAAACTATCTCGTCGCTACGACTTTGTTTCGACTTTCATCACGTTTTTACAGCTTATTTCATATATCGATGAACCTCTTTCGGACGTTTTCATTCCAACATTTGTTATTCCTTATTGTTCTGTGGAAATAGTGGAGAAGGAAAAACAAAGAATCAGTTAAATGTCAATGGTTTTAATGTTTAAGAAAGATTCTGATTTAAATCGAGGAACATTGTAGAAATTTATTGCCTCCTTCGTTTAAAATTTTTTAAATTCCACTTTACATCATTTTAATGTTTCCTTTAACGTTATTATATCTTGTCACTAGGGATATATAAGAGAGCGGCCGTTCAACGAGTTAACTACTCGTCGTTTTGTGTCGAAATTACGCCCACTGTCTGTTTCTACCGACATCTACCCACGTACGCGCAATATATACGTATGTACATACAGCCTTCTTTTCCGGCAGCGGCGGCGGCGGCGGTGCGAAAACGCCGCCAATTTTTTCCTGTCGTCGCGTCGCGACGCCGCGCCGTGCGTATCGACTCGCACGATCTCAAGTCGTATGGCATACGACTTCGGAATCGAATAACAAGGCGCCTCCACCACCCTAATTCATTTGCATCATCGAGTATTCTGTGTATTCCACGAACCTCGAACTGCATCACCGATGCTCGAAATAATCGGAGAGCGTTGAATAATAATTTTCTTATTGTTGGAAATAATTCGCGGAAATACGAAAATAATGAAATGAAATAATAAAAATAATGAATTTGGAGATTGGCACACGAAAAACTAATTAAAAATTAATTGGACAATTTTATTTTAATGTCAATAAATTTTAACTATAATTGAATTATTTCTGCTCAATTTATTCGTTGACAATGAATATAAAAGGAGATAATGCAGTTAAGAATTAGTAATAAAGAATATTACACTGATGAAAGAGCATAAGTTAGTTTCTCGATTTTAAATTGGAATTCTTTCAACCTAATTTATAAAACTTGACACACACGCACACATACAACACACAAATTTTACATATTATCTTTGCAGAGAAATGGAATGTAGGTAAAAGTTCGGCGTTAATGATATTTTAATTAATGTTTCTGTCAAGAGTTTTTACGAAAATTAATTTGTAAATTTTATTTATTTCATTAATTTCTTTAATCTTGTTCCTTATCCTAGAAATCAAACTAGACTCATTAAAACTGAATATCTAGACTTTTAAAGGAACAAGCTCGATTTTCTCAAGTTTTTTAAACATTTAAATAACATTGTGTTGTCAAAATAAATTTCATAATTGTGAGAGAAGGATACAATCCAATTCTATCTTTAACATTTATACAATAAACAATAAACAATAATACGTTAATTTTAATAATTTGACAACGATAAACTTGGTTAATTTTTTACCTAATTATTCATTTTTGTGGTAGATATAGAAATGAATGGAACGCAATTATGAACCAAGAGCCTTCTGCTTTCTTTTATTTTTCGTAACTTGAAGCGATTTAATCTGCTCCCTTAGCTTAATCGTATTATGTTCAGGACGTGATTCACATGCTTGGCTCGAATGAGTCATCAGCCGGAACGAAATGGAACGGAATGGAACGGAACGGCGTGGCGCGGTGCAGCGCGACGCGTTGCGCTTTTTTCGCGTTCCTCTTCTCGTGCGAGAGATTCGCGAGAAGTCAGAGTCGAGAGCGACGGAGGTAGATTGAACGTAATATGTCTCTTCCTCCGACGCAGATACAGTCACGGTCAACCGCCGCGGACACTAACGTAGGTACGTAATGATCAAAATCGGGTCTCTTCAAATGGAAATAAGACACCTGGAAATAAGAATTACATCTCGTTTCGCTTTATAATGCTCATCGAGTTCAATAAAGCAAATATCAATTTGCAATTTTCTTCGTTTGTTGTGAAAGATATCATTTTTCGAATATTTCAAATATAACCGTGACAAGAGATAAATAAATATGTTGAATAATAAATCAAATTATCTGTGCTCAAAATTAAAAATCAGATTTTAAGCATTGGCGTCATTTTAGACAATACCTATATTTAGATATTCCGCGTTTCGTGCCTTTGGATAAATCCTTGCCTTTGTGACCTTCTTCTTGCCATACTACAAGATTTTTCCGTATTTTTCCGATAACTGTTATCTGAGACACTATTGTTGTAGTATATCGAGAAGGCGATTAAGGTCATTGGTTTTACGAACCTATGGAATCTAGTTACCGGAAGCTACTGCGAATAAAAGCCTTGACCGAATGTCAAGCGCAAGAAATCACTCTCGTGAGATCTCTATAGGATATTGTTGAACGGAAAATGGTTATAGAAGCATTGTATCGAAATATTTTCAATACGCGCGAAAGCTTTGAAATTTTTCACGAATTTCGTATTATTGGTATTTATTAGTACTGTTCAATAATTTTTTTTATTTGACTAGAATTTTCTTGTTATAACTGTAAAAAGCAGCTATCGATGTTAGAATATCAAAAGATCTAATCTAATTTCCGTTAAATAATCATGGGGAAAAATGTATAACAATGCAATAGCTTCACTCCGAAATGCAAGACTTTCCTGCGAAAAATTACATTGCCGGAAATTGAGAATGGACGTGAGCAGATTGGAAACGGTTTCCAATCAATTTTCAGTTTCTGTGTATCTCAATTCATCGTGTAGTAATCTCCGGGTAACGAATCAGACAATTGCAGTGGAAAAAGGCATGCGATATAGTCAGACGGCTTGGATTTCTCCGAACTTTGCAATTTCACGCTAATTTAAATATTCTGAATATGTTAATTCTTATATGTAGAGAATTAAAAATTCATACATTTTACGTAATGCACATTCAAGTCCGTGTTATGCGGTATTATGCGGTAATTGACAAAATATTATTTTCACTGTTATTAATAACGTTATTTGATGCTAATATTATTAATATTAATTTCTGTATCCAAATTCTGTAGCGAAAATCCGTATTCTTTATTGAAATTTTGGAAACGATAAGAAAAATTGGAGTAAATAGCTTTTACGTACGAGTTTGTTATCGATGAGATAATTCGATGTATTAACTGTCGGGCGCGTGAATTGAATCTCGCGAGACCGCTAGTCGCCGGTTTACCGGTTCGAACCGGATCGACGACGGATTCTCCGCTTGACGTGTGTTCGAACCAGAGCTAACCGGTAACGGTTGTGATCTGTCAAAAGGCGGGCGGTTGACGGTCAGCGTCACGCGAGAGTAAAACTGAAACGATTCGTTCACGTATCAAATGCCAAATTACAAGATTTCACGATAATAAAGAAAAAGAAGGAAAGCGGAAACATGTTACTACATATTACTGGCGTTACATCGTACGACTTTAGATAAATGCTATGCTATGCTATGCAAAGAATCATGAGAGAGGTTTCTCATACTTCAAATAAATAAACAAATAAAGAATCAATTATAGAAATAGATATATATACATGTATATCTATTTAACATTGTCAAAATACGTGGGTTTCGATAATATTTTCTGTATTTGAATCGGTTATTATTTCTATTGATTTGTAGTTTTGACGTATGCCAATGTGGGAAAGTTGACAAATATAGACATCTTTCGACTTAAGGAGGTTTGACTGTCAGACGAAAACCAACTTATGTCCATTTCCACCAACGTGGATTAACTTTAATCTCGGTTCAACTTGCTCTTCGTCTTTTTCTAATTCTAAAGATTAGAAAAAGACAAAGAGTAAGTTGAACCGAGGTTAAAGTTAATCCACGTTGGTGGAAATGGGCATTAGAGACTTAATTTTTTTATATGATGTAGATATACTATATACTGTAGAATAGAGCGGGGCTAGTTGCGCATAGGGGCAAGTTGGGCAAATGCAAATATCTAAATAATCAAAATATAATAGATACATCTGCTTGCGTAAGGTAGCAAAGACAGAGATTACTGCGCTTAATACAATATTTTATTGTATTCCGACTGTCAACAGCCAAATACGTGCACTTTTTCGTTTTCGTACATCGAAAGTAAAATTATTAGATGAGTATTCTTTTTGGTGATAATTAAAGCGATTAATAACAATGACATGTGTTTTTAGATATAAGTTATTAATGTATTTTTTAACTTTAATGTTTAAATTGATATTTTATTTATTTTTTTTTCAGTTATGAAAAATATATTTCAGTCTACCGATACGAGGCTTGTGGGTCCAATATCTCATAGCTAATCTTACAAACTCAGCTGCTTAAATAAAATGTCTTTATTAATGCTATTCATTCTATGTTAACGATTAAACATATATTTTACATTTAATTATTATTATAAAGAGTAAAGATTTCAGTTTTTCTAATTTTGTTAATTAAAGCATTTAAAAAGAAAGAATATTACAAATTATTATACTTAAGATGAAAATAATAAAAATTTAATTAATATACACATAATTATTTCAAGTTTTTAATAATATACATATAACTTCATTAAACGATTATCTTCATGGCTCAACTTATCCTTCGAGGATGCTCAACATGCCCTATAGGTGGGGCATAATGATCTACTTTGCATCGTTGTAATTAACGTAATTTTTTTCTTATTTACAAGATATATTAAGGATTTATAAGTACTTAATTATTGAGCCAGATGAACATGCAACGTTTTAAAATATTTACAATTATTGAGCCAGATGAACATGCAACGTTTTAAAACATTTACCATTAGTCTATCATAACTGTGTGAAGATTGATAATAATTTAAAGAAAAAGTATCACAACATTTTAACCCCGCTTTACCTTATACAAATAATCTCAAAATTTAAGCAATATTGACTGTACAGTTTTTTTGTAATTTTATTCTGAAATTGACCATTTTAAGCATATCACTTATGGAAGATGATCGTTCCAAAGTAGATCACTGATTTAATATACACTCAGCCAATTTAAGATTTTGAAAAACTAGGATTTGACAGATGAAATATCAACAATTGTGTACAAAAAAGAAAAATCGAACCATATGGATTTAAAGTTTTATTATCACAAAATTTATCTTTATCTCACGGATCGCACTAGTAGTAATAGACTTGGCAACGCCGCGGTGCAACAGCTGATACGAAGCGAACTTCATATCTGGAATCCATCTCGACGTAAAGAAACAGACATGAAAATGGCGAAATTACTAAACGGAAAATGACGAAATACTAAATTATATTATCATTCGCCATAGCGGGTCACTGCCCGTCACATCGCGAAGCATAACGTTGCGTTGCCAAGTATACACTTTAATACACTTGACATTAAAAGACTGATAACGACTTCCGAGTCGTTGACAATCTCATACATTTGTTAATGTTCTATAAACTAATAATTTACTATATGAATATAGCACACATAAATAGTATCCACAATCCATTACACTAATATTGCATACACTCTAAATTTCTTGCAGCGAAATCTCACTCCAAGAGAGTGAAAATGCAACCACCCTTGAAAAAAAGTGAAAATATTTCACTTTTTGAAAAAAAAATTACGATCTTCACTCTTTTTAGAGTAAAATCTCATTAAAAAAAAAAGAGATTTCATTCTTTTGAAATAAAAATTCACTTTAAAAAGAGTGAAAATTGTCACTCTCTTTTTTAAGAAATAAAATATTTTCACTTTTTTTTTAAGGGTGGTTTGTATTTTCACTTTCTTGGAGTGAGATTTCACTGTAAGAAATTTAGAGTGTATTATTCAGAATCAATGTAATGACAATTTATTTCAGTCACACTTTTGACTCCAAAGTAATAGGCGAACCTCCTTAAAAACCCTATATTTTGACCTTTGAGTAGTCAAACTGCGATATGCAATCTTGAATGCATAAAATATTAGGTTCAAATTTGTCATTTGTTGTACTCCTTGTGTTTTGTCCCCTCTCTCTTTCTTTCTCTCATAGAAACATTTTCATTTTGAATCAGAAAGTGAGAAAAAGATGATATTAAAGTGAACAGGACTATTAAGCATTAATTTCTCATCTACCTCTTTTTTCTCACTTCTTTTTTTTATCTCGATGAATAATAATAGCAAAGTGACTAGTAGCCAGATGACGTCACAAACCGCGTTGTTTGTACTGCAGGGACGTACTTTTATTTATTGTTCGCCAACACAGTTCTCCGACCAAGCTCTTCCGACTCGCCGCAACTTTTCAGATCGACTATCGTACTTCGACGTGGTTATTCATTGTGGCGTTTTGCAGAAAGCCTCTCACGTTGTCACGCATCGTACCGGATTCTCTCAGGAAGTGACGGTGCCAAAAATAAAATACAAAACTATGAGAAATAGAATATACTATGCATTAAAGATAGTGCGCTTTCAAATGATGGTTTTAAACTATTATATATTTGATTATTTTTTAAAATTAGAGTAAAAAGCTCGTATATTTTTAAAAAAATTAAACAATGTGGCTTGTTTCGAGCTTATGTGTAGGATATTATTTAGTATTTATATTCTTATGTTAATTATATTAATTTAAAGTTATTCTAATTATAAGCTCGAAATAAACAACGATATCGTTTAATGATTATTTTTTTATCCGTTGTTAGATTATCATATAATTGTAAATATGATGACATACGTTACAAGAGATTATTTTCGCAATATTAAAACATTAATTTTCGTGGGTATTAACTTATCCACTTCTTCAGCGTTCTTTACGAATCTCTGTGAAGTTGGCACCTCATTTTACAAAAAATGAAATTTTGATCACAGTTCCGAATGCATCCCGAAGAGTTCTGGAGTTCCTGCCCAAAATTAAGAATATTAGGTGTTAAACTTAATTCCTGCCGTTTTTCGTCTCCAAAATTGATGTGTTTCGAAGGGAAAATGAATGAACCTTAATCAAAGTAATTTCCTCCATTTTCTACTTTATTACTAATTAATAATATTTTATTAATAATACTTTGATTAAGATATTTTCCTTTGAAACAAATCAATTTTCGAGACGAAAAACGGCAGGAATTAAGTTTAACACCTAATAGTTCCGGCGAATATAAAAAAAAAAAAAATTAAAAATTTGGGGTGCTAACTTCATAAAACACGGAACGAAAAATCGCGATATCTTCTAAACCATTAGTCCTAGCGCTTAAAATGATAATAACTTTCGATAGAACTCTTGGGGTGCTATCCAGAACTGTCAACAGAACTGCCGTAGTGTTAAAAAATTTTTACCTCTGTGAAGCTAGCCCCACTTTTTCCAAAAATTGAAAAATTAAGTAGAGTTCTGGTTGCCCCCTCAAGAGTTCTAGAGTTCTCTATTTTAGAAATAGTTCCGTCGAAGTTAAAGGGGTGAAAACACCATTTGAAATATCGGGGGGGCCAACTTCACGATTCCGAAACTTTGAAGGGCTATAACTTCTTTACCATTCATTTTAGAACTTTCATCCATATAGAACAATCGATAGAACTCTTTGGGGGGCAAACAGAACTCTCAAGAAAATAATGGATTTCCAAAAAAAAATTTTTTCAAAAAAAATTAATTTTGTTGTTTTCGATCTCAACTGTTTCATTATTAAGGATTATCGTTAGAACTCTTTGGGGGGCTGTCAGAATTCATTACAGGATGCCGAAAATCTAAAAAAAAAGTTTTTTTTCCCATAATTAATTTTTTTTGAAAAATTTTTTTTTGGAAATTCATTATTAAGGATTATAATCCTTAATAATGAAACAGCTGATATCGAAAATAAAAAAGTTCTAGCGCCTTGAATAGAAAATTTCAAAAGTTGAAATTTCAAAACCCTAGAACTTTTTAGATATCGGTTTAAGCTCATCGGTTATTAAGGATAATCGTTAGAACTCTTTGGGGGGCAAACAGAACTCTCAAGAAAATAATGAATTTCCAAAAAAAAATTTTTCAAAAAAAATTAATTATGGGAAAAAAAACTTTTTTTTTAGATTTTCGGCATCCTGTAATAATTATCGTTAGAACTCTTTGGGGGGTCAGAATTCATTACAGGATGCCGAATTACAGGATGTCAGAATTCATTACAGGATGCCGAAAATATAAAAAAAGTTTATTTTTCAATAATTAATTTTTTTCAAAGTTTTTTTTTTGGAAATTCATTATTTTCTTGAGAGTTCTGGTTGGCCCCCCCCCCCCCCCC
>NW_017300139.1:65401-89069 GCF_001594075.2 Trachymyrmex cornetzi
GAACTCTTGAGGGGGCAACCAGAACTCTACTTATTTTTTCAATTTTTGGAAAAAGTGGGGCTAGCTTCACAGAGGTAAAATTTTTTGTCCCTCAGATGTGAGAAAATCAGACATTGAAAAAATCGCGATATCTCTTAAACCGTTGGTTCTAGCGCTTCGAACATTAATAATTTTCGTTAGAACTCGTGGGGTGCTACTCAGAACTGTCATTAGAATTGCTAGAACTTTTAAAAAATTTTAACCCTCGGGTATTAGAAATTTTTTGATGTGACAAACGAAAAATCGCGCTATCTTTTAAACCGTTGGTCCTAGTGCTTCGAGCATTAATAACTTTCGTTAGAACTCGTGGGGTGCTATCCAGAACTCATTAGAATTGCCAGAACTTTTAAAAAATTTTGAACCCTCGGGTGTTAGAGAACAACTTGTCGAAAGACAAAAGACGCTTGCTGACTTTTATTCTTTAATCGTTCATAATCGGCGTTTAAGTTTCGCGCACGTGATGTTCCGAGCGCGCATGGCACTACGATAGTAATTTGCGAGTTGCATAACACGATGACGATCGCGCATTCTTTAATGCGTCAAGTATGCGTGTGTGTTGTAATATCAACAGTCTCTTAACGGATATCTCTTTCGCTTTCCGAATTGGAATATTTTCCAAGCATTTGTATATCACAAGATTGAAATTGAGACCGTTTATATATGTCTCTTTTATTCTCACTTTGAATTTTATTTTTTTAATTTGTTATTTTAATTTGTTATTGAATTTGCAAATTCGCTGTAAGGCTGCACTTGTCACATGTATTATATATATGAAAATTTCATTTTCAATTTTATCAAATTATCGCGGTTGCATTGTCAAAGATTCATTATAATATTTATTAATATAATTTGAGAAGTGAGAATTTTCCAACAATTCTCTTATATTTTTCGGAATTAATGCTTACTGACTTGTATAACCAAATATCGTAATTTGTAAAGCAATGGTCGAATGGAACTATGCCATTCGCGCAACGAGTGCAACTGCACTGAAACTTCATGACTTAGATAGAAGAAAATTTAATTTGCAATTTTAAAGAAATTTATAAATAGAATAGAGATCTCGATAGAAAAACTTGAAAGTATTCATACACTGAAAAAAAACCTGTAATAATTATTAATCTATCATAAATTTGAACTCGATTTCTTTGTCAGAAATATATAAATGTTAATCTAAATTTGTGATATTTAATAGTAATGAACGCAACTGTATATTAAAGATATCCATTCTTATGAAATTATATATTGAAGTGTATATTGAAGTTAACTTCTTTGTACTTAACAAATTTATATTAATTATTAATATAAGTATAGTTGACGCATTTGAATAAATTATTTTGTTTATCGTTAACGATGTAATATTTTATATAAATATACGTAGTTCAATGAAAACTTTCAGTTATTAAATATAAATAAAAATATAATTTTCTATAAATGTAATGCTATACTAATTGTAAGATTAATATATCTCTAGAGTACCTATATAAAGATGGGTATATTAATAGTTAATAACCGTCCGTTCAGCGCGGTTCCTCAATCGTGGCCGTTATAGGTTAGGAATCTCACATTTCATTCACTGATTACCAGTGGCATACTTGGTACTGATATCAATGATTATCCACTGATTCAGATTTAGAAACTAATTCTATAAGAAGATTCCGATCACGACGCGCGGTGCAGCGCGTTTATTGCAAATAATTAATATAATAATTAATAATCAAAAGGCACTCACAAAAACATTGAATAACTGGAGAAAAATTTATATTTTTCATATAATATTTATCTCAATTATTTTGAATCAATAAATACCAGCGTATTATTTCATTATGCACGTAATCACCTGAAATATTAATAATATTAAACTATCAGCAGAGACATGAAATTAAGAATAGTTATAGTAGGAGGTAGTTACCGTTGGCAATGACTCGGTCACAAGCGTGCGATTAGCTCTGCGTAAATGTATAAAGGGTCCTCTACATAGAAGTCGTAGACGATCGTGGAGTCTTAAGTCGTAGGAAACCAACCAATCACACAATCAAATATAAGGAGAATACTCGATTGGAATTGATCAGTTTCCTACGACTTAAGGGGATGCTAAACCGATTACCCAACTCAATCAAGGTCGATAGTACAGACTCTTTTAATTCCAAATTCGATAATAGTGGTGACATCGTTGATTTGGTTTTTACATTATATTATATAATATATATCATTCTGTCTTACTCAAACGCATACGGCTGTTTTTATCTAACATATGCCAGCACCATCTATCGCAAGACCGCGCAACTACTGTTACGCGGAATTTCGGCTCTGTTGACAGTCCCAGTCTTCGCAAAGCATCAGTATACACGTATTTTCTATTCGGTGGAAATATTGCTTTTCTAGACTTTCAATCTTAGTTCTACAAACTCAGTATCGTTCGTTTCAATAATGTGACCTCAGCTGCACGCTTATTTTCAAGATATGGACTCTAAAACTCTTATATCAAGCAAATACATATCTGAGGTAACAGCTGTACGAGCCAAAAGTAAGTGAATTTTTAATTTTTTTTTCGATTTTCTCATAAAATCCAGTGCAGCTGAGGTCCTGTTGATGCGTACTATAATTTAAGTAATAATACTTTTGCAATCCGTACATCCAATACAGAGATTTTTCACCGAATAGGAATGTGGTAAAACAGGGAGCTTTAGCATCGCCTTAAGACTCCACGACCGTCTACGACTTCTATATGTAAAGGACCCTTTAGGCTTACCGTTCTAGGGACCTAGGTTCAAATCTTGTCAGCGATGCGTTTTTAAATAATTAATTGTAGTTAATAAGACAGAATATAGGTATGCGAAATAGTAAAAATATAAATTGGAAAATTGGAAAAATAAAAAGTAATAATAAACAATTTATTTTTTTCGTTAAGATATAACCATAATTTTTTTATTACAAGTAAATATGATACTTGATTCATAATAAAGCAAAGGAAGAATTCTTCTTAAGAAAAAAATTAATTCAGGAAGAGAATTGGTATATTAACTATTGATATACGTAAATTCGCATGAAAATCGTCTTGTTTTCAATATTACCATAAACATTGCTATAGCTAATACTGAAGAAGTTTTTATAAGAATACTGAACTTTTGGACGCGCGCGCGCGAGAACAGATATATTAACTATTAATAAAGCAAGCTTTAAAATTAATATTCATGCATTTATGAGTAATTTTGCGTGCTTTAGCAATAAATCGATGGTTTTCAATATACCATGTCTTAACTATGAAGAAATATTTATTAGGACCCAATACAAAAAATTTTTACATTTACAGCAAAGCATATATATTAACTATTAATATACAGTTTTCTCCGTGCAAATATAATCAACAGCTTATTATATCGTCGATATTCTTTTATTATTTTATTTTTCTTATTTTTTTCTGATTACTATTTCATTAATTGCTTTAGAGCAAGCAGTAAGGAGGCGGAAAACGTTCCTTTGAAATATATCTATATACATTTTTTCACTTATTGTAAAAACTTTTGCGCTCGTGTTCCGATTGATGGTCTCATTCTTACACTATCAAGAGAGCGAGTTTCCGAAGTTTACTTCGCGATATAGTACTCGTACGAGTGACGCGCGAAGGAAATTGAATTAAAAGCCGTAAACTGGCAGCCGATCGGATGGGTCAGTTATCGAAATGTATCACGGTGCAGACGTATACAGTGACGCGAATTGCCTCTATACACGTATGTTTCGCGCACACGCTCGCCTCTCTATCTCATCTTCTCATGTCCTCTTTCCGTTCCGGTAGAGTCTCTGCGAGAGAAGAGAAGAGGAGAGAAGAGTAGTTGAAGTGAGTGATACGTGAGATTGGCGCAAGGCCAGTCAGGCGGCGATTACGTAACGTCACCACGAATCGCTCGGCGCGGCTCGGCGCGGCTCGGCGCGGCTCGGCGCGGCTCGGCGCGGATTCCTCATCGTACGTCCATCGTATCCGCGAGAACATGCGCTACTCGCGCATGTCCCTCATATGGAACGTGCTAAAATTTCGCGCAACTTCACAAATTAATACTGACAGTGTATATATCTATATACGTATATGAGCATTCGCATGTATAATTACGAAATTCCATCGATATTAATAATATTAATAAGATTGTAAATAATGATAACATCTTTTATTCGAATGTAGGTATATGAGTACCTATTTCTCTCCAAAGAAACATCGTTCACTTATTTGCTCGAAATGCATTCGGCTTACACTTCGATCGTAAATGAAATCGTGTGAATCTCATAATTGGCGAATAGTTAACACACGACTGTGAAATTTAATTAGGTCGTTAAATTATTCTCGTTATTTTTGTCTTTTATTCTTTGATGTCTTCAATTCACAATCAAGTGATAGCAATTTAAGGTGCTATAAATCACGCTATCTAATTGATACGAAGTCTACGTCAACGCAATTGTGACTACTGCGATAATATGCGCGGGCGATCAACCACATCCGGATCATCTACTATCGGTAGTCGAGTTTTACCTTATCGAAATCTGAATAATTCATTATTTTTGTCTATTTCAATCAGTTTGTCCTTATAGAACCAATATTTATCCTTAAACAAAGTTTAACGAAGAAAAATATTCTTATTATTATAGAAACATACAATGTAGAATAAAAGTAAGTAATAAAATATCGGATTATATATATATCAAGCCTCTACGTCCAGAGTAATTACTTCTAATTTTATTAATGACAAATTGCAATTTGTAGCAAGGTTTCTAAAATTATTATAGTCTTCAAATAGGCATGAAATGCCAATTTGCCGATGTTATACTTGAACGTGATAATTTATACCGTTTAGCATCAGTTATCGTCTATTATATTGTATTTTATTGTTTTCTGTAACGAAGCCGGATAATAGAGAAAGAGAGAGAGAGGGGGAGGAGGGGAGAGAGAGAGAGAGAGAGAGAGAGAGAGTGTGTTGGGGGACAGAATAGAAAGACGAATAGATGAATCGCATGCAAGTACGAGGTTGAGAATGTAGCACCACTGACTCCAACGATGCAGAATCTCATTGACGCAATATGAGGCTGTTATCGTTATCGCTTATCATTTTGATTACGTCATGACGCGTGCGTCTCAGATTTTCGTCAGTTGTTTATAAATAGTCGCCGTAAAGCCTCGAAAAATCTCTCTGCGCCTGAAAATCAGTGGTTGGTATTCTGAACGTATTTTTGGCCGAATTGATTTTTACATTGATCGAGACAATGACACGTGTCGAAATTGTACATTTCTCCCTTTGACAAACGATACGAATAAATGTGTAGTTATTACGTTTCTTCCATCCTATACTTTCATTTACTCAGAGATTATTATATAGTATATCGATATAATAATTGGACGTATAAGGCTATGTTCTTTTATTAGTCATGTAGATATTAGCAGGAGAGAGAGTTTTGATATTTACATAAAGTTACGTGAAATTTTAATTAAATTTGGAATAGGAGAAAATAAAGGTGATGCATATGTCCTAGTATGGAATTAAATTATTGACTCTATTGACCGTTTATATCAAAATAGCAATTTCCATTCTTTCAGACCATAACCAGCTATCATATCAATATCTTTGTATAAAAATAACAACTGTATTCTACGAACTGTCAGCTATAGAAAAAAAGATGTTACATCTATCGATATTCACTTTATCTTTTATTTTTATAGATTGATTTGTCTAAATATATTCTCATTTCGAGCGTTGGATATTTCGATTTTACTTGTTATGTCTCTTGTCAAATGTTATTTGTTGTATATTGTTATTATCGTTATACGTTTAATACGCGGACAAAAGTACTTGATACGAATCATTTCGTGTTGAGTAATGTGAACGAGGCGAACGTTAGCCCTTTGACTCGGAAAGCTTGCTATCGGATTATTGACAATCGAACGCCTTCATAATGTCACGCGGCAATTTTTTTGTCCCATCTCTCCCGTTCATTTTCTGTTCTTTCCGCTGGTCGAGCTTTCTTTTCGCAGCATATAGTCTCCCTTTTTTTTCCTTTCCAGGTCGATCGTGATTTTATTCCTCTCCATTTCATTTTTTATTTTTTATTTACGACAACCCGTGACCTATGTATATAGTGACTCTTCGTCGATGATGACGAAATGAGAGTAAAAATCCTGAGCGTAAACCGACGGGCGCGTCGAATGTGCGCGGTTTATTTTACAAGTTTTAAAAAAGCTACGGTCCCCTCTCACAATTAATACGGAAAAAACCGCAAAGTTTTGGCACTTCCTGTCATAAATATACAGGGTGTCCAGCGAGACTTTTCCGATCACCGACAGGAAGGTAGATGGGATCTCGAAATAAACATAAAAGTCTTTTACTGTTTAGCGATATCCGTAATAATAATCGAGATATTAAAGTTTGCAATTGTACTAATGAGCTAGAGCGCGCCTATAGAAAGAATAGAAAAACGGCTCCGCGCGGGTACAGAGCCCGGCCCAGTTTGTCCGGTTTGTCGAATGTTGGGTGTTGGGTGTCAAACGATGGATGCGCCGGTATACAATATGGTAGGAGAGGCAAGAGGGGAAGCGCGGCATCGCCGCTCACACGCCTCACCGCACCGCACGCGCACCAAAGGACTCGTGCGATGGCCGCTACGCACATTCGCGATTACATTACATATATACGTATGTAATGTATAATTACACTGCAAAAATAGGACAAATACAAACCATAATAAACTTGGATGAATAAAAATGTCGAAAGAGAGAAAGCGATGAAACCTATGGAAATCTACGGAAAATCGAATTAATTTCTATCGTAATCTGTCGCTTCTCTAAATTCTCTAAATCGAAAGGAAAAAATTTTAAGAAAAATGTATCCGAGAAAGAAATAATATCATTCTCCACCATTCTCTATCGTTTCCTGTTAGGAGAGTATGATTTCACCGGAATACGAAAAAATATCGATAAATGATATTATTTCTAATGATATTATTTCATGATATTATTTCTTTCGGATATTTTTTTCTTAAAATTTTTTCCTTTCGATTTAGAGAGAAGCGACAGATTATACAATAGAAATTAGTTAGATTTCCATAGGTTTCATCGAGGTTTCTCTCTTTCGACATTTTCATTCATCAAAGTATTATAGTTTGTATTTGTCCTATTTTTGCAGTGTTATTATTACATATGTAATGTAATCACGAATGTGCGTAGTGGCCATCGCGCGAGTCCTTTGGTGCACGTGCGGTGCGCGTGCGGTGCGGTGCGGTGCGGTGCGGTGCGGTGCGGTGCGGTGCGGTGAGACGTATGAGCACTGTGAGCGAGCGGCGATGCCGCGCTTCTCCTCTTGCCTCTCCTACCGGCGCGGCGCATCCATCGTTTGACACCCAACATTCGACAAACTGGGCCGGGCTCTATACCCGCGCGGAGCCGTTTCTATTCTTTCTATAGGCGCGCTCTCATTATTACAGTTAGTAAACTTTCATATCTCGATTATTATTAGTATTATTACGGATATCGCTAAACGGTAAAAGACTTTTATTTCGAGATCCCATCTACCTTCTTGTGAGGGCTTGGAAAAGTCTCGCTGGACATCCTGTATAATTGGTCGATATTTTTTATCAACTTATCGAACGGTGACCAACTTTGGAGAACGCTGTGATACAGTAATTACATTGTGTGATTCATGTTTTTTAACGAACGTAACTTAAGATGCGAGAGAGAGAAGCTTAAAAACCACTATCGAATATACATATGAAATTTATTGATGGAAAATTAGTTCCCTTTAAATTTGATTCTCATTTAAATAATTTATGTTTTTCCTGTCGATCATTTTTTAACACGCTCGTTAAATTTATTTCGCACTGTATAGGCATGTGGATTTCTATACCGTAATAGATCCACGGCTGACGGCGATGACGGAGGTAATTACCCGGTAATTCAAGTAATGAGATGACTCATTGCAAAGATACGACGTCTGGAAGCGACTTGGCGTTACCATTTAACAAATAATCGCTAGCTACCAATTATCGTTTATTCCTTCCTCTGAAAATTGTAGCGATAACAAGTGCATAAACATTAGCAATATTTGTAGTGTAATGCAAAATTGAATCTTCGCGAATGCTGAAGTTAATAAATCAACGAAAATTAAGTTTACTTGAATGAATGTATATAATATGTCGAAGGATTGAGGGTGAATTTATATTGGTATTTATCAAATAATAAAATATTATAAATATTCAGTTGACTTCTGTGTGCTTTTTTCTATTTTAGTTTGTTATTTGAATTATCAGGAATCATTATTTTTATTTGATACTTATCGTTTTATTAATATTTTTGCAAGTATCGAGTAATAAAATTCCATTACGCTTGTTAGATAATAGCAAATAGCTCTGTTTTCAGATGACAGAGAAATCTGTTTGCAATTTTATCTGAAAAGGTAATTTGTTAGTTTTTAATATTAGATTTGTTCTTTTTTATCATCTTTTTAATGCATTTTTATCATTCAAATGGTTTGTGACATTAAAATCGTTGGTTCCACAAAACCTATTAAAAAAAGCAATTGATATCTCGATAGTTTTGTTAAAGGAAGATCAAGATTCTGAAATAAATCTTTATGTATTCGCTATATTATTAAGTACTACGTATCTTTAACATGATTCGTAAACTTCCATGGATTCTTTGTCTAGGGGTTTGGTACTCCTTAGAATTCTATGTGTGAAGAAAGTAGGAGAACTCTCTCTCCCTCCTCTCGTTCTCTCCACGCGAACGCGATGTCCTGAATAAAGACGGAAATACCACCCTTGGAAGTTGGAACTTGGCTCATAATGTAACGCGTATCGCGAGAAGAGCGACGACGACGACACGAAACAAGCGGGAAAGAAAGAGAGGCAACGGGATGAGCAGCAGTAGAGTTGGTCGGTCGGTCGGGCAAAGCGCCCGTCTCTGCTGACGCGTAGCCCAGTAGCACAGATCGCGGCCCTCGATGACTCTCAACTTGTCTGAGAATGATTCTCCTTTGAGCACGGCAGTCGCCGCCTCTTCGTTGACGACCAATGAAGACTCGGGAAACTTACACGTGCGAACTGTCGCATTCTTTACTTTTAAGCATTCACGGAGACATCGTTGACACTATATATGTGTGAAATTTTTGTAAATTTGAGATACGTCGATGAAATATATTGTCATTATTTAGAAATATGTTGAGTTTAAAATAGAAATATTAGAAATAATAAGAATCATTTTTTACATATTGCATAAGTTTCATTTATTTTAATACTGAAATATTGAATATATCTTCTGGAATATTGGATTTCGTTATTAACATTATAAAAATACGTTTCAATACTTGAGAAATTTTTATTTATCCCGTTTGCCACGACGAACAAAACGGGCTTATACTTGGATTATTATTCACTATTTATCGCCAAAGTACAATGTTTCGTGTCTTACTTTATTAAGGGAAAAATCGCTCGTATTTGTATTAATCAAAGAAATAATGTCGGCTTAAGCTTTTCAGCGTTAGAAGAAAGAGCATAAATTTTACTATGAAAATCTACATCGAAGAGAAAAGAATTGCGATCAACTTGTTCAAGTTTAATATATCTTTAAATAAGGTTTTATTTCTAATTATTTACATTAAAGATTAATCCGATAAAAAGTAGAATAGATCAAACTAACAAAAATTTTCTCTGAAAAGCTTTGACAAAGCCGATTACTTGAGTTCCCTTTAAATGTTGCAAAACGAGCTCGTTTCTCCTTAACATTTAACTTTGTTTCATGAATAATAAAAATATCTCTATTTTTCTTTATGTTTATAATTTTTAATAATAGTGTGTGTACCATCAGGGCATTTTATCATGAATTTTATCATTTGGCATCAGTACAACTATGTTAGACATGGTTTATTTGATATCACCATTCATCTCATTCACGATATACCAAGATTATCATTAATCAATGCGAAGCGTTCAATCATTATTTAAATTACCTCCTGTTGTTTTCTACTTAATGCAGTTAATTCACGCCAGAGTTGAGACGGCAAAATTCACGTCATTCTTGTCGGCAAAATTTCTCTAAGGAGCGATCTTTCAGAGCCTGCCAAATAAAACATCTATCCAGATTTCTCTCTTTTCGTCTTACTATCCTGATAATTTTGATAAAGCCTACTATTATCGTTTTTTTTTTTCTATAAAAATTAATATTTTTCGATATTCCTACATCAATCTTTTCCAGCTTCAACCGTTATAGACATTTAATTTCTAGTATTGATTGTGTTCTCACATATGCGGTCTAAAGTAAAAGATTCGTAATATTGTTTATATTACGTCGCCTAAAAGAAAGACGTTGTTTCCTTACATGTACCGATTATTGCGAAGAATATTATTAAGGCCTCGGTAGTCTAAAGGCTTAGGATGCTCATACGGAATACAAAAAATCCGAGTTCAATTCCCGACCAAGGTAATATTTTTCGCAATAAATTTATTTACAGTTTTTCAACATATTAACATCTTTATAATGAGAGATGCCTCTCATTATAGCATTAAATTTTTAAAAATTGCTTGTCAATTTAATTCGCGATATTACTACAGTAGTTCAATTGCGTTTATAGTCTGGAAAAACAATTCGACGCGCAGTTCGAATGACTACAAATATTATATGCAAGTATATATGTATATGTATATAGTACGATATATATAGTAATTCAAGATTAAATTATTTAAGCATTAAAGATCCAGCTTTGACCGTTATAGACATTTAATTTCTAGTATTAATCTTTTGTTCGAGGATAAGAAGCTCTGAGATTATTTCTTTCCTTTTTCTCCTATATTATATTTATAATATATACATCGTAATCGACTTTTAACCGTAATTTTATACGTATTGTTGACCAAATTAATTTTCACTCTTTCCATCGAATGTTCGGAATTTGGTGGTCGATACGGCGAATGAGAACCACTGGCCATGGAGAGCTTGCGCTCTATCGTTTCGGGGGCGCGGACCGACGGACGTTACGCGGCGGTAGCATCGTAACGAAGAGCTGTTGGTGAACGGGTTGCGCGCGCAATCGGGTTTGCCGGCGAACGGGTGTTGTTACGACCGCAGAGCGGAGCACGAGGGGTACGAAGCAAGTAGGAGGCCGAGGGGTGCTCGCAAGCGAGTCGCGGGGCTGGCAAGCCCCATTGGGTGGCGGACGCGTACTAGGTTCTAGGTAAATTGCTAATTGGGATGGATTTTTCTTACTTCCTGTACGCAGCAATCGTCATCGAATTTTTATTTTTTTTTATTTTTTTTTTTTTATTGATAAAGATCTACGATCGAATTTTTCCTCATCATTCGTTTCGCTCGACAAATAGAATTTACTGGTTATCGAACGAAATGAATGAAGAAATGGAAAAGTTTTTTTCTCAGGCAGAATTTAAATTCGTTAAATAACTTTATTAAAGAAATATTTAACTGTCTCTCGTTGTACAGCTTAATTTAGTTTGCATTGAATACTTGGATTTGTATATTTGTCAGACCGATGAAAACACGACAATTGACGTATGATCTTTTTTTCACACACGCATGTACCATTAACATAATAAAGAAATTAAGTCACATGAGAGAGTACCGGATTTTTTCAATTTGTGCAGTTTTTCAAACATGGTTTAATTTTACATATGGAATTTAAGGAGGAAACGAGGGAATTTTCCCTAGACGCGCGTGTAGATCTAGCAGGACGAAAGAGAGAAGAGAAGAAGGGAAAGAGAGGGAGAAGGGGGAGGGAGAAGAGAGAGAGAGAAAAGTAAGACGGGTCATGACGCGCGGAATGAACACCGTTGGTAACAGAGGAGGGCGGGCATGGAAGCGGAAAGAGTAGGGAGGCGACTGCACGGCGGGGGTAGGTGCGCAGCAGTGGGGAATACGGGTCGATGATGCCGGCGGTCCTCGACGACACGAAACGCCAGTCAGTCTCTGGTCCACCCGAAGTCGTGCTGCTAATCCTCTATCTTTCACCGAACACCGTTCGCCGCAGCCATGGGTGACAAGGTTTGTGCTTAGAGCTTGCTCAACGAATAGCGCAAAAGGCAGAGGAAGGGAGAGTGAGAGCGAGCGAGAGAGAGAGAGAGAGAGAGAGAGAGCTCTGTGTTTGATATGCATGAGAAAGAAAACAAATAATCACCGCAACTACAAAGCTTTTGAGAAATAAACTTGCACTGCTTTCCGAGGCCGTGCGGAGAGAGCTGTCAGACTCATACGGTGGAGAACGGAGAATGAAATTTACAGAAAGAAGATGATAGGAGGGTATCTGTCAGTCAAAGCGCAGCTGATTCGAATGACAGATCGAACTACTAAGGGATTCCGCGGATAGTGATATTTGCGATGACACACCTCGCAAATTTCTTCTCCTATAGCTGCATCAGTGAATTAGATTCAGTTTGGAAAAATTAGACGAATACATTTCCAGAGGGTGAATATGTGAGACAGAAATAAACGCGCGCGCATGTAATGTGTGTGTGTGTGTGTGTGCGCGCGCGCGCGCGAGAGAGAGAGAGAGAGAGAGAGAGAGACATTTCCGAAGTCTCTCCTTATCTTCTACTCTCTTTCCCTCTAACTCCTCTTTTTTCCCTAGATCGAAATACCTATTCGACAGTGGACCTAGTCTCTTTTTCATCTCCTTCCCTCTTTCTTTTTCCCAGTTTCTGTCAAAACTTCTCGCTGATCTGTTACTAGGAAAAAGTGAGAAATTTCTAAAACTTCCTCGTTCTCTCCTTGTCATTTCTGTCTCGCGCATGGCTTCTTCCTTCGTGTGTCTCACCTTCCTCTCGTTCGTTAATTCTTGCGAATTCACTTCGTGGAATATGCTAGAGTTTTACGTTGTTTGTATCGTATATTTTTTCCCCCTGTTCCGTTGTTAAAAAACTATGCGCTCGTATTTCCCCTTATATTCTTGTCTTTAATTTGTTAAATATCAAGGAGTCCTTTAACATTAATTATTGTTCTAATTATTGCTTTAAAAAACTATATAGTCGTTTCCTTCACACGCCGCTTTTCTTGACAGAAGAACTTGTGGGGACACTTGGCCGCGATTATCTAAATGTCAATGTGCGATGTCACGCTTGTCTCGTGCTCTACTAAACGAATGACAGATGAACTCGTTGGGGAATTAGAAACATTATTAATCGTCGAGACATCTCTTCAAAGGATTTCCAAGTTCTTCGGAAGTGCTTATTTTCATCAGAGGGAAGTTCTTCGGACATTCAGACTTTCAGAGTTTGTTATAAAAAACAAGTTTCTTCTGGAAGATATTCGGCACATCGCAGTCGCAAAAATTCATTGGTGATTATAGCATGATAGAATCATCCGATCCGTAAGTTCGATGGAGATTTTACTCCGATCGTTCCGTCCGATGCAAATATGCGCTTAGTGATTTTCTCGGCGCGCTTCTGCGCAGATTGCTCCGCACGCAAGCTCATTCGCTATGGGTCCCAAGATTGCCTCTCTTAGTGGAAAACTCTTTTCCTCATGTCCCGTCGCCGGTGGGTGTTCCGTATTAGTGATCCCAGACGATGATCGGTAAAGACATGAATTCAGTAAGCATTGTCGGTCGTTGTTTTATTCTCGGAAATACTCCTCGAAGACGGACGGATCGATTAATTATGCGCGTCGTCGTCGTGGCAGTAGCGGAAGGATGGATCGACGGCGGCCGTTATTTTTAGAGCCGCGCTAAAGTTCAATCGCTGCGAACCCGTGCTGCACGTAAGCTCCTCGGGAAATGAAGGAATCGCACTTTCAAGGGTTACAGTTGATATCAAATCGAAAATAAGATGGTTGTTTCATTAACGATCCATATAGACTTAAGTTTTTAAATGTATTCTGTACCTACAAAACGCTCCCCGTTTTTTAAGTTTCCGATTTACCGAATCTGAATTAAAATTGCATTAAAAGGATCCAATTTTTGATAATGTTACAATATTCATAAATATGCTATACTACGTATGTGTGTGATATACCTTGTTATCATATATGACAATGCTATCATCCTTAAGTAATACATTAATGACTGTCTTTGACATAATTTGTAAAATTGTGCAGTTGAGCTATTTTTGGCATAATTAGTTTTTGAATGGTTTATGGGTGAGGTTAGATCTGTGTAGTACATCGCGCGAATTAGCTTCCAATGAGAGATGATTTAACGCTTTAGCTATTTAGATTCTGGACATTTTATACTTGGCTTGTTATTTCAACTTACAAATACAAATGACGGTAGTAATTCTACCTGATGGTCGAAACAAGTTGCAATCTCGAGGGACACGAGCGACACGCCCTCGAGCTCCACCATTCCTCGTGTTCCTTCCCTACGTCTCTGCTATCCCTCAATGATATTTTTCTACTAATTTTTTACAATGATTACTTCATTACGACTTTCCGGTATGATCATGTCCAGATTCATTATGAGATGAATAGAAAATCTAATTTTGACTTCCAGCTTAAAGAGGTTTTATCAATCTCTTTAAAAAATCTTTTAAATATTTTCTAAGAGAGAGACTCCTCAGTTGTCTTGATGTTGAGAGGTCTTAATTTCGTGCACTATAAGCCTGTTCTTTTTGGCTGAATTTTTGCATCAGTTCATCTTTCTTCCTCTTCTTTCCTCCCCGATAAAAAAGGAAGAAAAATGAACTGATGCAAAAGTTCAGCCGAAAAGAACAGGTCTTATCTCAATACCGGCAGTGCTCGAGATACGAGATACGAACAGTCAGGATGTGAAACACAAACGTAATTTTTCTTTCTTTTTCCTTCTCTAGACTCCGATATAACAATCTAGGCATCGTATTTAATTGAGAAGGTCTATTCTTTTATAATAAGTGGCCCCTACTGATGTTTTCTATTAATTGAAATTTCTTGGACCAACTTTCGCCTTTCGATTATTTTATTATTTATCATCATCGTCATCGTTGTCGCCGTTGTCATAGTCATTCACGCGTGAGTGACGTATGTCACGATGCTGAGCGACATTGAATCGCCAATAATGTTTAACATTCGTCAAACGTCATCGGTGTCACATATAGATCATTTAGATCGCGCGTTTCCGCGAACAAGTTGCATCTTACTGTATTTACACGAAATGATTTAATCTTTGACCCTTTTATGCATTTTCAGGTCTTGCAAAAAGATTAAGTCTAATTTTTGCAAGAATTTAAAAATTTCACACATAAATTTTTATTTGTAGGTTAAGGTCTATCCTTTAAATGCCTTGTGACAAAAACTTGATCGCTAATAAAAATTTTAATCTCTTTGAAGAGACTTAATTAATTATTGCATTAATAATTCTTTCAGTATCACCGTAGTTTTCTACTATACAGAGTGTAACTGAAATAACGCCCACTAAGCATATAGTGCTTTCTCTGATAAAAAATTCAGTCGAAAAGTCCTCTACTATTCTGCAATTTTCGCAATAAGTAACGATATATTAATTTCTGAACATTACAGAATAAACGGATAAAATCGATGCATAAGACCATTTTAAGATATCTTTCAGTGTTCTTTGTGTAATATTTTGATGATGTTTTAGATATTTCGCTCATTGGGTAACTAAAAAAAAATGTCGTAAAAATTGCAAAATGGTAGAGGATTTTTCAACTCAATTTTTTATCAGGAATAGTACTATATCACTATATGATTAGTGGACGTTATTGAAGATACACTCTGTATATTTAGAATGCAGCATTTCTTAAATTTCTTCAGAAACACTATTTTTATCTAAATTTTTTGGCAAATTGTGAATGCAAATTTTAATAATTTATTATGATAAATTTATGCCATAAATATCATATTGTTTTGGTGTATACATAAATTACTCTTATTGACATAACTGCACGCCAAACAGAATTAAACTGCTACATTGTGTTTGAGTTGTACGAATTCATCTGTATCTTAGCGTCGAGGTAGCGAGCATCTCTTATCATTCTTCCGCAATATTAGAATCATCCACTTTTTATTTGACGTTATCTATTATGCATGCATTACAGTAATAAGCGTGGTAATAAAGACGTTGACACGTTTCATGGATTTCTTTAAATAATTTTTTTTTTCCTATATCTATTGTCAGATAGTTTACTACCTTGCAAGATGAATACTATGGCCCGTGTCTTGGAACAGTATACTATCATTAATAGCGTACGTCATTAATAACGACGTAATTAATTCTGTGCGGTGGAAAGCATATCGTAAAGAGAATGATATAATGTGTGTTTTGACACTAAATAAAAGGGTGTATAAGAGAAATATTATTCAACTATTACTCATTAAATTCGAAGAAGTAAATTAAAAATGCAGTAGCAATGTATATTTTATCAATTAATTGATTAGAGTGTAAGACAGAGACGAAAGAGTTGTGAAAACAAGTATATGAAGATGGACAGTAAGATAGGTGGTTTTCTGGATAGCCTTGCCAGGTATCCGGTATTATCCGGATCGTTCAGGATTTCAGTGACTATCCGGTATTTGCTTCGACCGTTGAGTGCTTAACCCTTGGATGTACAGGACTTTTACAAGTCTTGCAGATTTAATCAGTTATGATATTAGAGAAATATATATCTTGCTTTTTGGCATTTAATTTATTAAAAAATTTAATGACGTGAAATTTAATATTTTTTTGTTAGGATATTTTATTTATTTGTTTCATCCAACTGTGAATGATTTCGGCGTGTCCTTCCTGTGGCTTTAGATATTGCCAAAATTACGGCACGATTGTATCTGGAGCATCTATTCATTGATTCGCCTGCAATTTACCTGACATTTCGATCGGTATCATGTCACGTGCCGGCGAAACTTCTCCGTACACGGCACGCATGGCAATTGTTGGTGCCGCTCATCGTCGAAGGGAATCGATCGCGACGAGACAAGGGGGAATTTTTCTTCGAATTTCGACCATGTTGCCATCTCATGATTGTCTCGTTTTCATTGTTGATGTTGTAACGTCACTTCTTCGAGTTTCTTCACATTTCTTTGCTTCATCGATGAATAATTAATATCTACTGATTTCCGATATTGACCTTGCGTCAGATGGAGAAATGTTTGCTTTCAACGTGTCAACGATATTTAACTTTTGACTTAATTCCATTTGTTTTAATTTGTTTCACTTCGCTTTGGTAATAACGGCGATGATTCGGCCGCTATTTCCGAGTAACATCCTTAGAATAGCACACCAGCTTTCAACTGGAACGAAACTCGACCATCGGCTGGATCGATATCCATGGTATATTTAAGGGCCGTCAGTTCAGAGCGCAAGTCCTATCTGGAAATAAAATGCTCGAAAATGCTAAATTGAAAGGTCTTTTGTATTTTCTTTCGCTTCCGCTTGGCTCTTTATCTTATTACACTTATTTTTAAACTAATGAAATGTTATTTTGGTAAAAGATTTCACACGTGGCTGCTCGAAATGTACATTTTAGGAAGATAGAATGAGTTTGCAAAATAAACGTAATTTATAGAAAAAGAACTTGGTTTATCGTAGAAATCTCGGTAGAAATAATTAAAAATGATCGGAATTAAGTCGGAAGTTGATTATGACTGCTGACTCGTAAATGCGAATTTCTTTGTCAGTTTTCTCTGCTAATTCCAATCATCAGTAAACAGATTTTTATTTAGCCATTATATTGTCCTTGTGAGGCGTAAGTTTACTATTTTCATTTGATTCAGCCTTAGTTTTATTCGCTTTTTTTACATACTTTAGGGCCGATTCTTCCATCTTCGGATGAACTATACATTATAATTTACCTACTGGATGAATAAAAGAGTAAAAGAGCAAGAGTATAAGAAAGTAAGAGAGTAAGACAGTGAGCTGAAGTTTACCGAAAGGTGGAAACAATCCAGCCTTAATATAATAAAATTAATTAAATATCGTTTAATTTAAACTACATGTACAATATATATTTAAACACATATGTATGTATGGATGTGTGTGTGTGTGTATTATGTATGTATTGTATGTATGATATGTATAATGTATGTATGTACACATAATGATTTATTTATAGCATCTGTCTGACGAGTTATCAAAATTAAAGCGACGCTTCCGGAAATTTTGCAATTTTACGCTGTTTTGAATATAAGTTAAAAAACTTTTACAATCTTAAGTGAATCATCGTCACGACAGTGGCATTCGTTATACGATAAATGAACTCGGTTTAATGATTCCGATGTTCATTAACAGGCAGTTATGCAAAATTTTGTGTTACATCTGCATCGTTTCATTGTAATAGTTCCTAGATATTTTTAACAAAACAATGCCAATTTGTCTATTTTTAAAATAACATGTTAATATTAATTAAAAAGTTTAATTTTTATTCTAATCCTGAAAATCCAGATAAAATTCAAATTAAGGACAGATTAAAGTTATCTCTTTATACAAAGTCTGTTAATCCAATTGTGTGAACCCATTGGATTTAATTGTTCCTCGAAGGCTTCTGTTTAAGATCTTTAAATTGTAGCTCTTTTGAAATGACGAATGCCCTTATTATATCAGAGAAGTAATTAGGAAAATGTACCTAGAAACAGAATAAAATTTTTTTTAGTATCTACTACAATTCTGAAAAAATTGAATATCACTGAATGGATACAATTTGAATAATAATATAGATATTATCTTAAAAAACTTTTTTACAGTAATAAAAGGGACTTGCTTGTAGGAACTTTAGGTTCTAATAAGGTCAAAAGTGGAAATTATCGAACTTATCAAACTATGAACTTTCACACGAGTTTGAATGTAGTGTACGCGTTTATGTGTTGTGATCGAATATATCGATTTTACAACTACGAAAGCATATTATATTTATTGAGAGAATTAAGATATTGCTTTCTTAAATGTGTTTACTTAATAAACATTTAATGTTTGGAAAATTTTTTTATTATCTCAATATATAAGTACCGAGTTGTGTTTATATAAAGACAATATTCTAACTTTCAGTATTCGTTGAAATCTGGTTATTAATTATGAACATTATATTACACAAAGATATAATCTAATGAAAAATGATTCTTTCATGAAACTTTCATTTTTTTAAAATAAAAACCTAAAATTATTGTGTTAATAAATTTTGCTAAAGGAATCATTCATAAAGATTGTTTATCTTCGTTTCATATTTATTAAACAAATACTCTCTTCGTGCTTATTCAAAAAGAAAGATTTTATTCAAATTATTCGGAGCATCTTTTAAAGTATTTCTTTTACCTAACTTTGAATCTTCAAATTTTCTTTGTGATAGATATAACCTTTCTAAATAAATAGGAAAAGTTTAATTTCTTGTAGCGTTATGATACATAGAATGTTATTTTATCATAAATGATGAAATGTAGCTTTAGAATCCTGAATGTAGGATGCACGGCATCGTTCTCTTCTTCTTTCTCGATATTCTCTGTGTCCGTAAGATTATGCTGCGCGATTCTATGTTTTCCTCTCTTTCCTATCTCAAACTCGACGCGAAACTAAAATGAACTAGCACGAACCGGTCGTGTACCGGTATCGTATAGAAAAGAAAAATAGCGATTGCGTGCATGTGTATGCATCGGCACGCCTTCCCTGTCGACTTTTTCTTCTATCCAACAAATGAATGAACAAATAATTGAGAATTTTCATCGAAATATAAATTAAACATATATTTTTTGCCGGTATCTCGATTATACAAGTTAAAGATCTTTTCATTTTATTTAAGTTTTCTGATTTTATATACTTTCTAAAATTTTTTAATAGTGATTTTTGTTAAATTTTCTTGTAGTTTTTTAATTTAGACAATGTCTAAGAAAAAATATATATATGTAACAATAATGTTTAATTTTTATTTAGAAATCTGTATTGTACAGAAAACTAGAGCCGCGTGTTAAAATTAAATTTATGGATTTTTTATATTTCAAGCATTTATTTTTAAAATCTATAAATTTTGGCCATAATTCAATCAAATTAGATAATTTAATTTTTTGGTTCGGTTCGGTTTGCATCTCTGGTCTCTGGTTTTAGGTAAAATTCTCGCATGCTATGAATAAGTAGTTAAGCAAATTTTCATTACAAGTATTGTGCATGCGTTGCATCTACGCATTGTATTTTTCATTTCACATACGTTCGATCTTTAACATAGATCCATTTTTTTTAGATAGTAAATTTAATAAATCAATCTCAGAAAACTCATGTTATTTCAATGGGATTGTTCCTTCTTGTGTCACGAGAAGAACTGTACATGATGCATATTATCTGTATTATTTCTTGAAACTAAGCATAAGGAAAATGCGGCTCTTTTTTTTAATACAAAGAAATAGTTTTTTAAACGTGGATGGCGCTTTATCAGTGTCAAATTTTGTTTCAATTTTTCCGATTGCGTAGTGTATGATGATAAACTCTCAGCGACATATTAAAACACTAAGAATGTCAAGGTAAAGAAGAAAAATCGATTTGCATGTCGATCCTGAGATAGATTATGTCAATAAGCGTGCTAACTCGATCGCGTGTTGGTTGTTATGAGAAAATCATATTGCGAAAATTTCCATGACACGCCGGTACACGAGATCACTATAAATTACAAAATTCTCTCAATATGGAGGGTGATCCAAAATGCAATTTGCGAAACATATAAGGCCATTGCACATGTTGATTTACATAAAGGAATTTAAGACCAAGAGAATGTAAATTTCTATGATGTGTTTTAATAAATTATTGTATATCGTGTCTTATTAATTATGCACTTTTGTACACGCTAATGTTCTTATGTGTAAATTTGTATGTTTTGAATTTAAAATATAATTGCGTCGTGATCATTCTCTTGAAATGCATTTAAAAAATTGATATTTGATTTATGCTATTAATTACTTATTAAATATATTTAAGCAATCTGTATTTTATCGTAAAATAAAACATAATCACGATTAATGTGTTTGAGAAAAATTGCATAAGAATGATAATATTTTTGGATAATTATATGTTGCAAAATTAATAAAAGTCGCTTTTCTATAAAGCAACGGAAATTGATATGTCATTCGTACTATACGACAACAGTGTGTGTACGGAAACGCGTTGCGTCAAATTAATCTTTCTTTTATTTGATGCATAGGTACACGTTATTGATGAATCGAACGATGCATTCGCTAGCTTGTAGCGTCAATCGTTTCGCGCCTCTTGTCTGCATCAGTGAAAAAGCGTCAGATGATGATGTACGTGCGCGCGCGCAAGAGAGAGAGAGAGAGAGAGAGAGAGAAAAGAGATAGTCTTCTAATGGCTATGACATAAATACATTCAATGTCTCAAAGACTTTCAGGGACGGCCGGACGAGAATAGACGAAAATCCAATTTTAATCACAGAATCTCGACCCGCGATCGTCGTACCACATCGCGCAGCATCACCGATGAGACTGTCGATAGAAACGGATTTTTAAAGTTTATTCATACTTTTACAAGGATGTAATCTCGATGGATTCAATTTGTACCATATAAATATCGCGGACACGGCAAAAAAAAGTTAAGTATACCACGTACCGATTTTCGCATTTTTATTGCCCCCAAGTGAAAGATTCTCGCGTATCTGTATCTGTTATTTTGAAGTCGGAATGGATTTAAATGTATGATTCTTTAATTTGATTCCGTGAGTGTTTTAAAAATATTTTGTGAATGTTCGAGGTTCGCTTCATAATCCATATTGAATAATCCATGAGTTCATTTATGCGGCTCGTCAGATGGTGGAATAATTGGATTGCTGTAATTGAAAAAATGAGTTCGCAAAGTTTAATTTAGGATAAGATTGAATCAGAGAGCGAAACACAGTTTGCGGTGATACACTTCTTCACGTAAATAGGTACTAGGCAGGAATGAGAAATATATAATTAAAGCGGAAACATTCCGAACTTGTCCGGTACCTAAGATACATTATTTTGCAAAGTAGATGAATACGCGTCTGCAGTTGACTCTTTAATTATTCGTTTGTTACAAGCGATGCTGTGTAAAATTTTGACAATTGATTTGGACTCTCGGACTCTTTCTTGACATTTGAGATTTCTTATCTTTAATAATTATGTCTATCTGTATGAATTAATTATATAATATTCATTAATTATATATAATGTTAAAATTAATAATCTTATAATTATTGAGTATTTATTTATCACAATGTTTTACCAAAATGATGTATAAGTACAGTGATATATATTAATAGTTACAGAGGAGAAGGTGGTATTATAACCAGTGTATGTATATATTATGGCCTTCCTTAATATCTTCGCTATTACATAGCGAATCCTACACTGACAAAAAAAATTTGTTCAACGAACTAAACACATTTAGTCGTTTGCAGATTTGGTTAGTTAATTCAACAAATTTTATTTAAACTGTAGAAATCAAAGTCTTAAACGGTCTAGCTGCACTGAAAGAAAAGATTGGCTGCTGTAGCAAATTAGATGGTAAAATATGGCATAGCGTTTTTAATTGGTTGCAACAGCCAATTTTTGCTTGCTGCAGCCAATTGTTGGTTGTATTAGCCTATCTGCAATGTCAGTATAGGATTTCGATTGACTAATGCAACCAAAAATTGGTTGCTGTAGCCAATTAAAAATGCTATGCCATATTTAATCATCTAATTTGCTGCAGCAACCAATCTTTCCTTTCAGTGTAGAGGTCCGGGTTCGACTCCCGGCTGAGGTAATATTTTTCACAATAAGAATTAATTATTTACAGATTTTAATGTCATTCAACATTATTAAGATCGTTTCAAAGATGCGAATAAGCATCAAAAATTTGTTAAATTGCTAGTCAATTTAACTCGTAATATTACTGTGATAGTTTAGTAGAATTAGCGTTTCAAGATCGAAAAATCATTTCGGCGCGCGTTTCTGGGGACTACATACGTGTATATAAATTCACACAAGAATTATACAAGCATTAAGATTCAGCTAGACCGTTTAATGCTTTGATTTCTATAGTTTGTATTATCACACATATACAATCCTATAATATATTATATTGTAAATTTTATTTAATCGAATTTGACCGTAGTCTGCTTAACAAACTGTTCAATGTTAAGCAGGCTAGAATTAAATTCAATTAAATAAAATTTGTTGAATTAATTAAATCTGCAAACAACTAAATATATTTAGTTAGTTGAAAATTTGTTTTCTCAATGTAATGATTACTTATGGAATTATTTGTTCAGTAGCTCGCCGTTACACCATGACGCTAATATACCAATACTCAATAACCAACACTTATTATAACGCATTTTTATTTTCAAGTATTTTGAACCGTTTTTGAGGTACTTTAGCATTTAATTACACTACTTCTTTATTTTTTTTAAACTTAAGTGTATTATCACATGAATATATGTATTTTTGAGTTTGTTATTTGCTATTTAACATTTTATTTGACTGTATATGTTTTGTGTTATGCAAATTTAAACAATAGCATAGCATTTTACTAATGTAGCCCTCTATGGGTATTGATTACTTACGATCTCTTCTTTGAGGTTGTTTTCATATCAAAATAATTATTTGATAACCGATTGTAGCTCTACTCTGTTAATCTATAGTTTATATTACGTGTACTATTTTTCGTATTGAGCAGCTTATATGCAGAAGTTATGTAAATGTATTTATATATTATTAATATTATTATTATTTATTTATTAT
>NW_017300139.1:89269-89533 GCF_001594075.2 Trachymyrmex cornetzi
AAAAGCAGCCTTAAATTTGGATGTACGATGCCTGGGAAAGGATAAGGAATCATGACAACGAGTGACAGGAGTATTTTCAGCATGGAGAGCAGAATTTAACTTCAAAAGACTACGGAGGTATCGAGGAATGCCTGAGTGCAAAAGACGAAACACAAGACAGCACAAATGGAGGACAAAACGCTGATGAACTTTTAGCCAGCCGGAACGCAAAAAACTAGGGGATATATGATCGTATTTACGAACGTTGTACGAGAAACGAAGGCA
>NW_017300139.1:89798-91168 GCF_001594075.2 Trachymyrmex cornetzi
GTAAGTAGGGTGATTCTGTCACACTCAACGAGGACTTAGAGGGATTAAGATGAAGTGCATTTGAGGAGGCCCATTCAGCAATCAAGCAGAGATCCTGATTTATGTCAGTTACAGCGGTAGAAGCGTTAGTTAGTTGAAAAGAATATAGAAGAACAACGTCATTAGCATACATGAACAATTCAAATTTGAGCAGGACAGAGGCGAGGTCAGCTGTGAAAAGAGTGAAAAGCAGGAGACCAAAAATGAAACCTTGTGGAACACCAGATGGAATCTTACGATAGCGGGAGAAGGAAGGAGAAGGATTATAAAGAAGGACACATTGAGAGCGATTTGTAAGGAAAGAGCATAGAAAGGATAAAGAGCAGCTAGAGAGACCAACAGTGGAAAGTTTCAGGAGAAGCAATTCATGATTGACCGTATCGAATGCCTTTGAAAAATCAATGGCGATAATAGATGTTAATTTTCTCGAATCAAAACTATTCAACACCGTATTAGACAAGTGTAGTAACTCAGTAGTGGTGCTGTGAGAATTGCGAAAACCGGACTGACAATCAGGAATTGCATTGGATTTCCTGAGGAAATCATTTAGTTGGTTAAAACATACACGTTCCAGTAACTTAGACAAAAAAGGAGGGATAGATATAGGACGAAAGGAGGAGGGAGAAGAGGGGTTATTGGTTTTAGGGATAGGAATCACCACTGATTTCTTCCAGGCTGTGGGGAAAGTATTAGAGGACAAAGAATAATTAAGTACATGTAGTAAAGGAGCAAGACATTGTGGAAGACATAGAAGGAGCATATGACAGATATGTCGTAGGGAATATATATGTATATATATTCATTTGCATACATTTTAAAATGTTTTACTTTTTTGTTAATTTTGTAACCAAATACTGTTTTCTAAACAAAACTAATATTTTAAAGTTATTTTTATGGAAGGCCATATTATCACCCATTTTTTTCTTCGAGTCATTATACAATGTCCCCACATTTTTATTAATAGTATCTTAAGTAATAAATTATAAACAAAGAAACAGGCAACTGAGAGTTATATCGCTGTAATTCGTGCGAGCAAAAGATTTATTAAGTAACAAAAAAACCAGACGTTTCGGCTTACATTCGAGCCATCCTCAATGTATCTGATCCATATACAATCAAATTCTTAGCACTCTCCTATCAAATCACCTAAGAATTTGATTGTATATGGATCAGATACATTGAGGATTGCTCGAATGTAAGCCGAAACGTCTGGTTTTTTTGTTACTTAATAAATCTTTTGCTCGCACGAATTACAGCGATATAACTCTCAGTTGCCTGTTTCTTTGTTTATAATCTGACCTTTTCGAGAGTTTATTTGTATTTCTCATATT
>NW_017300139.1:93958-102122 GCF_001594075.2 Trachymyrmex cornetzi
GTGGGCACTCTCCTATCAAATCACCTAAGAATTTGATTGTATATGGATCAGATACATTGAGGATGGCTCGAATGTAAGCCGAAACGTCTGGTTTTTTTGTTACTTAATAAATCTTTTGCTCGCACGAATTACAGCGATATAACTCTCAGTTGCCTGTTTCTTTGTTTATAATTTGACCTTTTCGAGAGTTTATTTGTATTTCTCATATTAAGTAATAAATATTTCGTAACTTTGATTCCAGAATCGATACAACAACATTTTAACGAATGTAATTGTCAAGTTTTAAACTTAAATATTGATTATTAACGAAGTTATTGTGTAAAATGTAACTGGGGTGCCATATTACCACTTTCTCTTCTATACACATTTTTATATGATAGTATAAAAATAATTAAAATATTTTTTATATTTTTCCATGGTTATTACGTTATTTTATAGAAACTACATACAGTTTTACAAAATATTTTCCCTTTCAAGGAAGATATCAAACATTACATAAACAGTCCTCGTTTATTTTACTGTGGGGAGTATTATGTAAATTGATCGGAAACCTCAACCGACTAAAGTTTGCACTTTTTTGAATAAAGTTCATCAATTATCATTAAACAGCACGGAGTATGCTTTCCATACACGACCATAGCTGTTTACTTCTTCGGACACGAAACCGTTCGATGCAAATGTCATTTGCGATAATTAACATCTCGTTCCGTTACTCCGTACTCTCGTAAAATTCGTTAAAAATTTTAATTACACATTTCTAGCAAATATGCGCCGACGATACGTGAATCGTGAAGACATGATCGATAAAATGTGCTTCAGCAAGTCACGCAATTCAATTTCTTCAAGGTAAACGATGCGAATTTTTTGTAGATATCAGTCGTGAAATTAACAAGTAATTTGTGTCTTTTGGATATTTTTAATTGAACGGTATTACGTGAAATTGTATTAAAGTAACAGAAATAAATAATGACACATATTTGAGACTTGTTCGTGTTTTTAATTTATTCGAAACTGCATGTTACTTACTTTTTGCGTAACACTATTTAATTTGCGTGCTTATAATTGCCAGATGTATTATTTTAAATTATTCGCTGTTTGTTTCAAGATATACGAGGCTTGTTTCACGGAAATTAAATTTTCTGAGAGAGAGAGAGAGTGCGAAAAAAACGGCGCCAGATGGATTGCATAAGATAAATGTATAAGAAAAATTTATTCTCTTCGATATACTTAAATACTCACAAGGAGAAATATACAGGGTGTAACAAAAAGATCGGGACACCTAAATATCTCGGGAAATATAAGTTTTACAGAAAAGTGTTTCAGACAAAAGTTATATGGTTTAAAAATATCTATTTATTGATCCTATCGGTTTGACCTTGGGTTACGTAGCCAAGGTCAGATCAAGGTTACATTAATTTTCTTAAATGGAACACCCTATTTTTGATTCAAGAATCTAATAGCTGATGTCGAGAGCTTTTCAAAACACTATAATGAAATATTTTTTATGAAGTACTTTTCAAGTTATAATGCTTCAATGTTACAGTATCGCCGGCATTAGCATTACCCAAAATATTTAATTTTGGAGACTGGCCAGTCAAGGCGAGATCGATCGGTGGTCCGTGAATCTTGACCTTCAGTTAACGCACAAACAAAAACATAACGCGTGGTATTACATATCTTGGGTAATGCTAGTGCCGGCGATACTGTAACTTTGAAGCATTATAACTTGAAAAGTACTTCATGAAAAAATATTTCATTATAGCGTTTTGGAAAGCTCTCGACATCAGCTATTAGATTCTTGAATCAAAAATAGGGTATTCCGTTTAAGAAAAGCAATGTAACCTTGACCTGACCTTGGCTACGCAACCCAAGGTCAAACTGATAGGATCAGTAAATAGATATTTTTAAACCATATAACTTTTGTCTGAAACACTTTTCTGTAAAACTTATATTTCCCGAGATATTTAGGTGTCCCGACCTTTTTGTTACACTCTGTATAATAAAAAACACAACAAAAATTGGAGAAACTTGTTATGGTCAAAATTGAAAGTTTTGTCGAGTTGTGTTCGTACATATCGAATTTTAAAATTAAATCGAATTCTTTACCGAATGAATTAAGACCATTAAAATATTATCATGAAAATCTTGTTATATATTTGGCGTAACCAAAATATGTATATATTTGGCGTAACCAAAATATCGATTGTAATTATTCCTTATATAATATCCACGAAAGTTTACGGATAGAATGCATCTGAAACGAGAAAAATCAACTTGTCCGACAAATCACATTTGATGCATACAGGGGGCACGTAGCGTGCTCGAGTTAAATGACCAATCTCTCCCTCTTGGCCCAATTCGTAAAACGTCCTGTACCACGTACTCTGCGTGACGTCACACGCACAGATCTCTTCTCGTGGCGGTTGCAAGAGTGAGTAATGCGTGAGGGTGCGTGCAAGGCCACACACAGTCAGACGACCAGCCAGCCGGCCAGCCAGTCACTCCGTCAGTCAGTCAGTCAGCCGTTGCATGGCAACGTGGTGTTCGCGTTCTGAACGGCGATAGTGGCCGAATATCGACCTAAAACAAATGGCTCATCCACATCGCGTGTCTCTATATCTACGGGAAACATTCACCGAGTAGAGCGCGCGAATGTATCCCGTATGTCTAGAGACACGCGATGACGTCACACACATAGATCTCTTCTCGTGGCGGTTGTAAGAGTGAGTAATGCGTGAGGGTGTATGCAAGGCCACACTCAGTCAGACGACCAGCCAGCCAGCCAGCCAGCCAGCCAACCAGCCAACCAGCCAGCCAGCCAGCCAGCCAGCCAGCCAGCCAGCCAGCCAGCCAGCCAGCCAGCCAACCAGCCAACCAACCAACCAACCAGCCAGCCAACCAACCAGCCAGTCAGTCAGTCAGTCAGTGACTGTAGGCGCAAAGAAATGCGCACTTTTCGCCGATAATTGAAAATCGAAAATAACTCCTAATTGTTTTTCAAATCCTTTAAGATATTATACAAATGTTAAAAAGTCTCGCTAGTTGCTAGACTGTGTCTAGTAATTCGACATATACACATAACACACACATTAAATTATACGACACATGGTTTATGACTTTGATCATCTTAATTATTAACTCTGTCTCTCAAAGAGAAGGTGTCTAACAGACTAAACATTCTCTAATGTTTTCATATTATGTCTTTCTCGCCAAAGTAATCAATCATGCATCATACTTATCTGGTATTCATAACAATGCTTTATCTAGATGCAAAGATATATTAATGAATACTTAAACCTTAAATGAGTTGGATTATTAAATTGAAAATTTTACAACTATATATATATATTTCCATTTATAATATCAATTACACAAATGATGTTTTTCTGTCATAGGCAGTGATGTCTCTAAGTTTTTGAGGGCACCGAAGGGGAGTTTGGTCAGGCCTAAATTATTCACGATGTATCACGACCGATGTGAGCTGAATAATATCGATCAGCAATAAAATACGCGCGCGCGCATGTAACTTTCTCATAAATAATTTAAACCTGCTCCGTTTACGAAATCGGTTTTTAGCTTTGTCGTGGATGAAATATGGTTCAATATAGCACATGCGTGACGGTCATTGTATTTTACAATGATATCTTCATTTTCAGTCAGGAAATTAATGCGTCGTGTTTGGTTTTGCATCACTACCGACTACCATGAGACTTACAATTAGTAAGGTGCAGAGTATTTGTGAAGTAAGGCTATTTTTAAATGTGCATTTCGCATTATAATCAGAGCCTCTGAGAATCCCGGTATACACTTGTTCGTCGATCGATATAAAATAAAAGAGTATGATTTTTCTTCTTTCCCTTTTTTCTTTAGACTTCGAAGATGGATATTACTGTCATTTGTCATTTATTGCGTTTTAAGTTTATTTTTATTTGCAATTAATTTGTTTAAATTATTAATTTACATTTGTTTACAATTATTTTGAATAAAGTAAAGAGCTATAGAAATTTTTGTGTGTAAAATACAGAACATTTCATATTAGATACAAAACATAATATTTTGTCTTGTTTTAAGTTATAAAGTTGTTGGAAACGGCAAATTTTGAAATGCATCTAAAAATAAGCAATGTTAAAAAAGTGTTTATACATTATTATTATTATTATTATAAGGCGGATATCTGGAGCTTCGTTATCCATTGAGGATATCGGGTGACAATTAGAGATAAACTTGATAAGCATCAACCCGATTTATTAAAAAATTAGCTGCACGATATGATTGTCAATTTCGTAAAGTTAGGATCGTCAGGATCGTAAAGTAAAATCACTCATTGTTAGTGTAATGAAGTTTGTTCGGTAATATGGAATTACACAACACATGGTAAACATTACGAAGCGAATTATTTATTATTCACGGATATACAACATTTTATCGGATATACAAAGAATTATATTTTTTATGTATGATGATAAATTTGGCTAGTGTCAAGAGTACGGTTCTCTCGATACTATATTATCGAATATCGATAATTGATTTCAACGTAATCCAGACTATTTCGTGGAAGTTGCACCAAAGTAGGAAGATGTTCCACTTGTGTGTCTCTCGAGTACGCTATCGTGGGGATCACGGTGTATCAACGTGCTTATGCACATTATTAAGTACACCATGGTCCGTGTGAAGACGAGATGAGACGAGACGAGACGAGACGAGACGAGACGAGACCATACGAGACCATACGAGACAAGATCATGCAAGACGAGACGAGACGAGACGAGACGTGAAAAGAAAGAAGGAGAGAGAACACGTATAGAGCCGCTGGTGGTGCCCTACTTGGGTATTGATCCGTGACAGTGGGAGGCGCTCGTTAGAGATGGCTAGGTCGTAGGTCGCATGCGCGTTTCCACCGATGATTCCGTATCGCCATCATCGACCCACGGCTCGATAAGAGAAATAGAGCCGAATCGGTGAGAAACGTTAGAGAAAGAGAAAAGAGTGAAAGAGAGAGGGGGTTAAAGAGAAAAAAACAAGTAGGGTGGATAATGTAGAGAGAAACGAGGAAAGTGGCACGAAATGAGAAGGAGAGAGAGGGATGGTAGCCACGAAAATTATCATCCGAGTATCAACCCGAATGGTATGGTATCATCACCTAGCTTAATTGGCAAATAGATTATAGATCGCCCTTTAAAATCACGCTTCGAATATTTGGATATTTCATGCTTGAAATTGTCGAGAAGAGAATGAAAGGGATTTAAGTCTACCGCAATTTGGTGATGGTCTGTCGTTGAAATAGACTGAACTTAAGAACTAATAAAAAGGAAAATCTGATTTCATTTTTATATATTTATGTAGATAAAAAGATTTACATAAAAAATGTGCGCGCGTTGAACGTAATAGCGTGTGTGTATTAACCGTAAAATTACTCTTTAATCTTTCTATCGTGTATTAACGGATCGATAATACACTGTAAGTTGCAGAGGATTTCAACACGTTTTAAGACGATCCTGGCAACGACACGCGACGTTGACCCTCATGCGGCGCCGTTACTGCCGCATCGTCGTCTATCGTCGATGCCGACGTCGCCGCCGGCGCCGCGGCGCGATCGTTGAAAGTTAATCCTTAATGCCTTAAGTCAATGCCTCTGTGCAACTGTAAAAGAATTACTGTGCACTCGTTTCTTCCGAATAAATTTCAAGAATTTGTATAGCATATCTCCGTTAAATCTAGTTATATATTTAATTTGAAAAAATAAGACTGGGCGAAGTAAGTGATATTTCATTTGTGAATTGGATTTACAATTTTTTTTTTTTTTTTCAAAATAAAAATGTATTACTCAGGATTGTTAATCAATAATGTATGACTTACGATTAGTTAGAAAGATAATATTATTTATGCGTTTAATTGTAAAGCCGAATCTAGGTAAGCGAATGCGAACAAACGAATGAAACGAATGAACAATTTTCTTGAAAGAGTCCGAATAGCGTCGCTCTAGTGGCAATTCATCCAAATTTTTTTGTATCATAAAACTTACATAGCAGAATTCAATTCGGCATTAAAATTAAATCTTTATATGACATCGTTTGTTGTCATTTCATAATAAAAATACGCAATATGAAACAGAAAATACAGAATGCGATCTAATCGTATCGAGGACTGCGTAACGAATGCAGTCCTAGAATGCGATCTAATCGCTCGAGACGCGTTTTCCTGCCCGTCGCCAAAGCTCGACCACTTCCGCTTCTAGCAAGCCAATTCTATAACTCGACCCGTGAACTCGTAAATGCAAAATACACGGCCCGTGCAAATTAGCATAAGGTCGAAATCGCGTTCATCCTGCGCCTACGGAGACACGTTTGATACTCTTCAGTGTGAAACTAGTGTGAGTGAATTTAGCACAAAAAGAGAAAGAAAGTCAAATATTGATTTCGCAATTTGGTACAAGCGCTTATATCGAATAAATTTATTATTATTTTTTTTTTAAACTCTAAGTTGAAAAGATGTCTTGTTTATTTATTTCCGACTTGTATCAATGCACTTTACGCAACACACACACGAACGATGGCGCGCAAACGCCGGCGATTGTGCGTGTGCGTACGGACAATCAGCGAGGTGCGTATGTGACCTGTAAAATTGCATAATCGTGCTTCCTCAATGACGACGTGAGCGAGAGAGAGACGATGGACCAGTCCATGATACCTATGAAATTGATCGTTTACGTATACGAGCCGACGACGACGGCGCGGCGCGAACCAGACGACAGACCGGACGTGTTACGCACAAAGTCGGAGTATTACATTTTTACGATTGTAACCGTCGATTTGCCGGCTCGTTGGTCTTTTATCTAATCGCTGCGACGGTCGTAACGAACTGCCCGCGCCGTGACAGAATTAACGGCCGCGCGCGGCAATTGCGCGCGTCCGCGTCACGAGTCTCGCATTTCGTTAGTTAGTCCATCCGGTACGTGAGAATATCGTCGGTTTTCATGGTCGAGACAATAGATAGTTCAAAGATATTAGGTACTACAATGATAAGTTGCACGTGTCGATAACCAATTGTTTAATATTTTTCGGAAGTTACAAATTTAATATATGGTGAGAAATAAGGTGATGTATATTCGATCACCGACGAGATATTGTAAAGAGATATCCTCTTACGGAAGTTCGCGTCCTTGCGAATATTCAAGTGATTAAGAGTTAAAAACTGATAATATTGTACTAATTTTATGATTTATTAGTTTAGTAGACGTATTTATGCATTTAGAACTCAATAATACTTGGTTTTTTCTTTAAAATTGTGATTTCAGTGTTATCATCAAAGTTTGATTATCAACAGAGATGATAACTGCAGAGAAAAAATTGTAATTTTTCTGCAATATATAGGATATTATAGCTTTACAAGTATGCATATTGATTTATGGAACATTTATGTAATAAAAAATCATGAATTTAATAATGTATGAGTCAAATATTTATGTTAATAGTAGCAAATTTATATCAATTGTCGATGTCAGCATTCTTCAATTACCTCCGGACTCTTGGAGCCCTTTTTATATCGCTGAAAATTTGCACAGGGTTGGCGGTCTTTAATAGTATCTCGTCGGTGCGGTGATTCGATTCACTCATATACTCGTTTGCTGCCTATTTTCACAGTCATTTCTTTCATTAACATTTACTTTACAAAGGAAAACATTTGTGTACAACATCTCAAGAGATATTGTAATTTCGCGTTGTTATGTCTATTCATTCGCGATCAATTTTATAAGAAATTAATGGATTAAAATTCATGGATATACACACAAGAGGAGAATCAGACGATGGAATAAGTGACTTTATTTTGTAATAATTTCTTACTTGGTTAGTTTTCCGGTTAAGTATATAGACAGTCTTGATTCGTAACGAGGAAAAGTTAAGCCGGAACATCGTGGGCTCTCGTAATCGTGATTACGGGATACCATTGAACATTGAGCATAGTGGACGATGGCGAGTGGTGTCTCCATTGAACCGGCACACTACCGGAAGCGGTCGTTATCCGAACGCGGTCGTACCGAGGTCGCTCTTGAAAATCAGGCCTCTGTTCCGCGCACCGCGGACGTCTCTCTCACCAACGTCACGTGTCAAATGTGTGCCGGCCACGTCTCTCTCTCTCTCTCTCTCTCTCTCTCTCTCTCTCTCTC
>NW_017300139.1:102256-125933 GCF_001594075.2 Trachymyrmex cornetzi
CCCCCCTCTCTCTCCCCCCTCCCCCCCTCTCTCTCTCTCTCTCTCATGAGAAGGTCGTAGTTGCGCTCGGTACGAGCACTGTGAGAAAACTGGTCCATTCGGATCACGACGGTTGAATCGTGGCGCCATCCGAATGGATGACAATACTATTAAGCCTAATTTACAATGTGTTCTTTGCTTCCTGTTTCTTGCCTTTTTCCCTCTTTGCGACCGTTTTAGTGACAATCATGTTTCTTAATGCGTGTTTCTTGTCTCTTCCGAAGTTCGTTAACCTTTATCTCGGGCGTTAGAAAACGAAGATATAGGATGAGAAGCAAAAATATAAAGAATTGTAAAAAGCAAGAAAAAATAGGATGCAAAAAAAGAGCACATTGTAGATTAGATCTTGATCTGTTTTCAAAGTGACATGTAAAGTTTGGAGCGGACAATCTAATATAGAAGCAGTGAGATCGATGTTTGGTTGATTCCATAAGAAAATGAACTTCCTCATTCTCTACACTACGCGTTTTATTCGTGCGATCGTATACCTATCTATGTGAGAAACACAAAAAACGATGCTATTTCGGCTCGCACATTATTATTATTTTTAAATTATAATTTGCCGTATATATATATATACATATATATACATACATACCTGTACGTTTATTTTGACTGTCGTATTTTGTTATATTATGCCCGCATGATTTATTCATGATTTTTTTATCGCCCATTTTTTACAGCATGGCCGCTCAGATTCGTACAGGGTCGCCACGTTACCCAACATTCGTGACGACAACAAAACCGCAGATGGGATGTACAAGGTATATTTAGAGATGGACTTATGTTTCCATACGAATTCTATATGATTAACATATCTGGGATACTGGGATATCCGGTATGCTTCTTTCTTGACCAGCAGATGGGATAAATGGGACGTTTCTTCCTCTCTTTTCTCTTTGTTTCTACTATCTTTTTTCTATCTGTCTTTCTCTCTCTTCTTTTTTTCTGTTTCTCGTTTTCTCTAACGCTGATCTCTGTAATTCCATCGTCTCTTCAATCGCAATAACGTGTATCACGCCGTAACGCTTTTCTTCTACCTATGCCTTGATAGGAGATTTCTTGAAGGAAATTTCTTTCTATTATTACGCACTTTCGAATCTTCAGCTTTGTCGTGTTTTCACTTTGATATCAGTTTTGTGTGATCGTAATTATCTTAACGCATGAGAAAAGAATTTTACTTGTTCGTGATTCAGATCTCGATTGAGAGAGCGTTATAATCGCATTTCAATTAACTCGATCGACATTATATTCTCTTAAGAAAGGAAAGCTTTGTATACTTCATTTAATAACAATGTGTAAGATGAGATAAAATTACACCAAATTTTTACAATAAAACACAAGAAAGAGTCCTCACTTAACTGAATGTTCGCGAGAGAGAGAGAGAGAGAGAGAGAGAGAGAGAGAAATAATTTGCATTATTCTATAGTTTCGTCGTTTCACACTGAAACTTAGTTACTTATCAATTACTTTCTCTGACATTACATAACTCTAAAACATTCCTATCATTTTAGTGTAGTGCAATTCTATCTCATCTTACGGCTAGATATCATTATAGCTCGGTTCACCTCGCTCTTCAACGATATTGTTGCAATCGATTTCTTCTGCTACAAAGGGTATTCTCACTCGTCGCTGGGTTTTCAATCTCTTTTCAGACTCTCACTCTTATAATCCGACACGCTTTGATAATCTTCTATTTCTCTTCTACTTTGTTGTCAGTTATCAGAGTATCTTGGTGATTAACGTGTCGCGGTAATACACTTTGTAATCGCTTTGTAATTGTAGTTATATTAAGGTTGTGTACACATCGTCGATATACAGGGAAGATATTATCAGAAAACATCTTTCGATAACGCTCTTTTTCTCTCTGTCTGTTCCCGTTAACAGTCGCGGCGGAAGAATCCAAAGCGGAGGGGGGATAACCTAGATGACCTGAAGCAAGAGTTGGACATTGACTTCCACAAAGTCTCACCCGAGGAACTGTATCAAAGATTTCAGACGCACCCCGAAAACGTAAGTAACATCATGCGATGAGAGATGATAATCTTTCGAAGAAATAAATTTTGATTCGAGATTGCATAGTGCATCGATCGATATTGACATGATTATGATCGCCGCGCGCGCCGCTACGAAATAAAAATATTACCGATAGTTTCTCTTTTGTAAAAGTGAAATAAAATACAAAGAGTGGAAAGAGATGTATTAATTACTAATATTTATATAAATATAATAATAGGGCCTCAGCCACGCGAAAGCGAAGGAGAACCTGGAAAGAGACGGGCCGAACGCCCTGACGCCGCCGAAGCAGACTCCGGAATGGGTAAAGTTCTGCAAGAACCTGTTCGGCGGTTTCGCCCTCCTACTGTGGATCGGCGCGATTCTCTGCTTCATCGCGTACTCGATCCAGGCCTCGACCAGCGAGGACCCGAACGACGACAATCTCTACCTGGGCATCGTCCTCGCGGCGGTCGTAATAGTCACGGGTATATTCTCGTACTACCAGGAGAGCAAGTCAAGCAAGATTATGGAGTCGTTCAAGAACATGGTGCCGCAATTCGCCACCGTAATCCGGGAGGGTGAGAAGCTCACCCTACGAGCGGAGGATCTCGTGTTGGGCGATGTCGTCGAGGTTAAATTTGGCGACCGGATACCGGCCGACATCAGAATTATTGAGGCCCGTGGATTTAAGGTGGACAACAGCTCGCTGACGGGCGAGTCCGAACCGCAATCGAGATCGCCCGAGTTCACGAATGAGAACCCGCTCGAAACGAAGAATCTCGCGTTCTTCTCGACGAATGCGGTGGAAGGCACGGCCAAAGGCGTGGTGATCTGTTGCGGCGATCAGACGGTGATGGGAAGGATCGCAGGTCTCGCGTCCGGCTTAGATACCGGTGAGACACCGATCGCCAAGGAGATTCATCACTTTATACACCTCATTACCGGTGTCGCTGTCTTCCTCGGCGTCACATTCTTTATCATAGCCTTTATTCTGGGTTATCACTGGCTTGACGCCGTCATCTTCCTAATCGGTATTATTGTGGCGAACGTACCGGAGGGTCTTCTCGCTACTGTGACCGTGTGCCTCACTCTGACCGCCAAGCGAATGGCCTCGAAGAACTGCCTGGTGAAGAATCTCGAGGCTGTGGAAACTTTGGGCTCGACTTCGACCATCTGCTCGGACAAAACTGGAACCCTCACGCAAAATCGTATGACGGTGGCGCACATGTGGTTCGATAATCAGATTATCGATGCCGATACCACAGAAGATCAGTCTGGCTTGCAATATGACCGCACTAGTCCGGGATTTAAGGCGTTGGCGAAGATTGCGACCCTGTGCAATCGTGCCGAGTTTAAGCCGGGCCAGGAGGGTGAACCGATTCTGAAGCGAGAAGTTAACGGCGACGCTTCTGAGGCTGCGTTGCTCAAGTGTATGGAACTGGCATTAGGCGATGTCATGGGCATTAGAAAACGCAATAAGAAAGTCTGCGAGATTCCCTTCAATTCTACTAATAAATATCAGGTATCCATACACGAATCAGACGATCCCAACGATCCTAGACATCTCTTGGTGATGAAGGGTGCTCCCGAGAGAATACTGGACAGGTGCTCGACCATATTTATTGGTGGCAAAGAAAAGGTAACTTATCTAATAAATTATCTATCTATCTGTTTCTATCTTTTTTCAATATTTAAACTTTTCATATCGTAGGTTCTCGACGAAGAAATGAAGGAGGCGTTCAATAACGCGTACTTGGAATTGGGCGGACTCGGTGAACGAGTGCTCGGCTTCTGTGATTACACACTGCCGTCCGACAAGTTCCCGGTTGGCTTCAAATTCAATGCCGACGACCCCAATTTCCCAGTCGACGGACTCCGCTTCGTAGGCCTGATGTCTATGATTGATCCGCCTCGAGCCGCGGTGCCCGACGCGGTCGCCAAGTGCCGTTCCGCCGGCATCAAGGTCATCATGGTTACCGGTGACCACCCGATCACTGCCAAAGCCATTGCCAAATCCGTCGGCATCATCTCTGAAGGTATATATTTTTGCACGTTATGTGTCGATTTTATTATCACATTAACATCATCACATTAATGATTCTCAGATGACGTTTGAGATTAGATACTGCAACCGCGAGATTTCTAAAGCTTTGTTCACCCATCTCGATTATGATGCTTTTATGAGTTTAATCTCTTAATTAGACGTAATTTCAGATAATATATAGACCGCACTTAAGATTTACAACGATCTCATTCGTATACGGAACTTGGGGTAGTTTTATTGGAGGATAATATTGAGTTTGCGTTGTAAAAATTATGATAATATAGTAACACATGTTCAGCTTGTTGATTGGCGACAGCGTGATTTTAATTAAAATAATGCATAGGATAATTATTCGCTATTAATAATTGTATTGTTCTTATTTAAATTTTTTTATAGCAAAGTATTAATCTTTTTTCATTTATTCCATCTATTTCAATTTTATTGCCATTTTTCTTTTTAGGTAATGAAACCATTGAGGACATTGCGCAACGGTTAAATATCCCGGTATCCGAAGTAAATCCTCGCGAGGCTAAAGCCGCGGTTATTCACGGAACCGAACTCAGGGAACTGAACTCCGACCAATTGGACGAGATTCTCAGGTACCACACCGAAATTGTGTTCGCCCGTACCTCGCCTCAGCAGAAGCTCATCATCGTCGAAGGCTGCCAGCGAATGGGTGCGATTGTCGCTGTAACTGGTAAGTTACTCGAAGGAAAATTAATGTGAATTTTTGCTTAGTATTACGAAGTAAATGTTTAGCTCAAATTAAAAGCTTACTAGAATTTTTTTTGATTGGATTGAAACCCGATACACTAATTTATTTTTTATGTGAGAATTATATTAATAGTGATATAATAATTGTTTATGATTGAAATGTGTGTATAAACGTTTAATTTATTTAGGCGACGGTGTGAACGACTCGCCTGCTTTGAAAAAAGCCGACATTGGTGTCGCTATGGGCATCGCTGGTTCGGACGTCTCCAAGCAAGCAGCCGATATGATTTTACTGGATGACAACTTTGCTTCGATTGTAACAGGTGTGGAAGAGGGTCGTTTGATCTTTGACAACCTGAAGAAGTCCATCGCCTACACCCTGACCTCCAATATACCCGAAATCTCGCCTTTCTTGGCATTCATTCTCTGCGACATCCCTTTGCCGTTGGGTACCGTCACCATTCTTTGCATCGATTTAGGAACTGACATGGTGAGTCATGAAATACTACATGAAAACGATAACTCGAGTAACAATATTCGGAAGAGACGTTCGTATCTCGCTCTCTAAAACTTTTCCAAAGTTGCTACTCGATTTCCTTTTTATTGGTTAATCGAATTATTTCAGCACGTCCTCCATCATATAATAACTTATATATGGAGTCACGAAGGTACAACTGTTTCTTAAAGTTACCATCAATCTTTGACATTTATAATTAATTGATAGGTACCAGCATGATATGTTTGGAATACTATTGATACGACGATTGTTCAACAGTTCCTCGAAAATTCGTTCGACGATATCTTCTTTTTTTATAGATTGCGATGCATTTGAACCAGTCAAGGTGATGGTCAGCAGCCTGTAACTCTCATCGATTAATCCTTAAATATTTTTACTTCCTTTTAGATTAATTGCGCTGATGGAGCTTGAGTAAAAAAACAAAAGCATAATTTAGATAAATTATCTTACAGGGGTTTAAAAACTTTTTTTTAATTAAACAAAATACGTCAAAATATAAACAACAAATTTGCATTTGAATGGAAATAGATATTTATCGCAACGAGAGATATAGTTTAAAGTTTCTTTTCAGGAACTTTATCTCTGCGAGATAAGCTGCTTACTATTTATTCACGCGAGATATCGCAAATTTCCTCTGAACTTCCTTGATTCCTTTCAAAATCAGTTTCTTAATCAATTTAGTTTCTTTATTTTTCAGTTGATTAGCTTTTGTTTATTCTCTATGCTTCATTGTGCATAAGAATGCTGTCGATATCGATTCGATTATAATCTTCTTAAGATTTATTTTGGTATCAGATTGTATGGAAAGAGATTAATAACTAAATTTTTAGTAAAATGAACGACACGACATCATTCTTACTTCAACATCATCCGAAGACATACTTGTTATTTAATTGTTGGCGTTATTACTGAGCTCTTTGATAATGTGACGTCAGGTACCCGCCATCTCGCTAGCCTACGAGGAGGCAGAGAGCGATATTATGAAGCGACAACCACGAAACCCCTTCACTGACAAGCTAGTTAACGAAAGGTAACACATCAACAATGAATATTGACAAGCTACATCAGAATGTAATTCGAAAGAGTCATCGGTGATGATACACTATTTTCGAGGTATTTTCCCGATTGATGAGCTGAGTTTAAACATGTTTCGAAATCTCGATAAAACTTGCCAACTTTCTTAAAGTGAATTTCTCAAGTAATTGTTTAAGTATTTTTTGAAAATCGGGTAAAGCTTCGGAAATTCAATCACACGGCGATCGCTCTCTCACTCTATTGGCTACATATTTCGTTTTTCGATTGACGACTTTAGTAGTTAGTGCGTTCTATCTTCTATTATATACGACATAAAGTTTAATGCGGGAAGGCACATGCATATATTGCTATACGTCTCTTAGAGCCCGTTCACACGGTACGGTTTTTTGACCGTTTCGGTAATTTCACTGAATCGTATCGTGTGAACGCGTCCATATAAAATGTATTGCCACTGTAGAGCACGGCAACAGTACCGATTCGGTGAAATTACCGAAACGGTCAAATAACCGTACCGTGTGAACGGGCTCTTACTTTGACGTTCGATACCTACGTACGACAGGAATTGTAAATTGGGTAACAACGATTCGCGGGCAAATTGATTCCTCATATGTAAATAATGTACTTTTGTTAATTTCTTCGTTTTACACGCTAGATATTAATTTTACTGGATGTTATACTCGTTATCTTTTGAATTTGTCTTTACAAGTACTCTATGCAATAAAAATTTGCTTTTTCTTCCATTATTCTTTCCCTTTTTAAAATACTTCAACTACTTTGGTCATTTGATAAAATTCACGCGATGTAGGGATTAATTTGCCAAGCCTATCGCTCGAGTTGTCGAGTCGGACACGCTAGGACAAAACGTGAATAAGGTAATAATGGGATATGGTACACGCAGATCAACGCATATGCAATGCTCTAAGGTGTGTTTGGTCGCTGGGAGACACGCGAGCTTTATTTTCAGTCTGTTCTTCTCTCTATTCGTATATCCTATACTCGCTCTAACAATAAGCTGGATTGAGTTTGGTTAAGCGACGCTTGCTCGTCTATGATTTGTCGTCGACCTTTTCAGAATTTTTATAAAATTCTGAAAGAATTGTATTGTTACAAAAAGGAGTAATGGTAATTACACTGTTATTCTACGAAAAAAGCAAATTCTTATAATATATGTTTTAACATGTATTCTCTTTTTTTTTCTATTTTTTTTTACCAAAAGTGAGACGATTTAATCACAAGACGGGCAATCGTGAATTTTTCCTTTTCAAAGAATTTTCTCTTTCTTTTATATTAACGGTCACGGGCGCTTCCATCATGACGATCCTCGATCGTATTAGTATTGTTTCGTTACATCTAAGGTAAGCCAATCGCATTGTAAAAGCCTCTCTGTATCTTTCTCTGTCTCTCTCTCTCTCTCTCTCTCTCCATATCTAACTCTCTAATACTTAGTATCTCTATAGTTTTATTCTCCTTGAGCTCAATTTTCCATCGTTTTATAATTTCTCGCTGCAGTCGTCATCTGACCTGATTTGCCATTGGCTTGAGATGTATATGGGTTGCTGAGACGTCCACGAAACATAGATGAACGTCGTTGTGAAGAACTCGCATGATCGGTCCCTTCAGCATTTTACTTATCTCACCTTTTTTCCCTATTTGATAATCTTTATTTTTGTTCCATCTTCTATCATCTAACCCTTTCATTTCTCTCTTTCTTTCTCTGTCTTATCTCGCGTGCGTGCACGCTGTTTTATGTATATGAATTTATTTTTCCTTCAGCTATATACTCTATCTCTATATTCTTTTTTCATATCATCTTTCGTATTGCGCCCTGTCGCTGCAAGTTTCTGAGTTTTCCCTTTCTACATCGTGATACAAGTATCAAGGAATGCAGGGAATTTGTATATTGTATTGTGAATATTGTGTGATGTTTATTATAAATGTGCAACTTATACTTTGCGAATCCGCTCCGCGTCGTTGTCGGTACCACGAAGATTCGAACATAAAGATTGAACGATAAGAAAGAAAGTTTCGCCCGTTCTGGAAGCCCAAAATGTTTTCATAGAGTAAACGGTAGTGTTCTCTCTATCTCTCTTTTTTCCGTAGACATTTGAGTAGAACAGCATTACGATATAGAATAGAATTGTCATTCATACGTCGGTTTGCATATAGGAAACGTGACTTTTTTTCTTTTAATCTCTTTCTTTTTTCATCATTTTTCTCTACCTCTGTCTATCTACCTCCATTATTCCTGGCTGCCTTTATTGTCTCGAGCCAGGTTTTATCGTTGCTGCGCCTCGCTCAGGAAAATGAATTTCTTTTCAATTTAGAATTGGTTCATTTATTACGACTTATTGCTAATGAAAATTCACCTGGTAGTCTAACGCGGTGTACGTAAATGAATGAACAAGAACATGATTGTTGCGTGCCAAATTAAACAGAATCACAACTTTGATGAAATTATAGGATATTGTATCTAGAGATTTATTTATTTGCTTTTGTGTCTCGCACACACACACACACACACACAGATATATATAAATTAATTTTAATAATTTCATGCAGCAAATAAACTATATACCTACAATCAGCTGAATTGACTGAATCGATAGATGCAGAACAGCCGCAGGTTTGTCGTGTAATTTCTACACCTGTGTGACGCGCATTGCATATCTTCCTTAGTTTTTTCTCTTTCTCTTTTTGTAACAACAACTTTTTTCTCTTTTCTTCTGTAGAATTTACCGGATTTTTCTTAGAAAAATAAGCTCTGCATCAAACGATTCATTTTCTTCTTCTTTCATCGTCGGTTGAGCAACGATCGTTCTTAGTCATTTTGTAATTTAGCAAGTTTCGTCGACGCAATTATTTAGGGAAGGCAGAATGGAACGAAGATTCGTTCCAAATGCATCGCAAACTGCATATCGATGTGAAAATTAACAAATGTTTCGCATTGGTCGACGAAACTTAAGTTTTAATCAATTAGTTGAATTCTAATCGATTTTACACGTACATATCGCATACTCCTGGAAGAGCATTACCACAAATAAAAAACGAAATTTTTGTAAAAGAGTAACTTGATACGCGATTTTCTAAGGCAGCTCAGCTAAGATAACATATCACTTTTTGTTTAGATATGAAAAATTTTCATATACTGTAACTCATGTAGTAGCATTTCCTGCAATTACAAAGGTGAGAATAAAAAATTGAACTTGTTTGAGTTATGGCAATCTTCTTTCAGGAGTGGTATATATTATGTATATAGATATGTATATATATTTACATTTAATCTTTGATGCTCAGTAATTATTACTATTATTATTCTTGTCCTCGTCTACTAGTCTTATTATTATCATTATTATTAAAACCACAAGCCAGCATCGTTACTTATAGTTATGAATTTTTATTGCTATTACTATTTTATCTACTATATCACAGCTGCCGCTGCTACTACCTCTATATATTACTACTATTATACTATACTTACTATTTACTTATACTGTTCGTTACTTGCCACTTATATATCACCGCCAAAAGAGAAAGACACTTTTGTACATTTTTGAGCGTCATGAACTTTTCTTGCAGTTTTTATTCTTTACAGTCCTCTCACGTTTTATTCTGTAATGCGCTGCCTACTGCCGCTGCCTTCTACCCACTCTACGACTGGCAACTTTCTAATGGGTGCTGAAACGACTGATATACTTTTACAAAAACATTTGCTAACCGGGGAAATCTATATGTATATGTTAATTGGAAGTAGGAAATTGCCGTGGTAGCCCCCTCGTGCACAAGCGTAATTCTGTTGTTTGAAAATCATCTTATGACTTGTTAGAGAGAGCTTGGTAGCGACAACGTGATACAATGAGAAAACGATTATGTGCATCAGGGGGTTGCGCCGCAGTATTAACGAAAACAGTGCTTGAGGTCGTACTCAGTTGAAGTGCACGAAAGAGAAGGGATCTTTTTCACCTGCGTTTCTCAGAAGTGTTCGATGATGATATCCACTTATCTTGCTTATATTTAGCCTTTTAAATTTGTAAGCTTTGATAATGTTAGCTTTAAAGAAAGTTTTTGTTATTTCAATATGAATGAAAAATTGAGTACTTGTAGCGAATTTTGTAGTATATACGTAACAAAACTGTTTGCTGGAAACTGCTATGTCGTTGAAATTATTGTAACTCTTTATCTCCCTGTAAATGTATATAAGTATATGTGATTCATCGAGCATCGCTGAGAATAATTCAATCGGAGACCGTGAGAGCCAATGGTAATAAAAATGATTGGAGATTCGCAGCGTGAAAATGTTAAAGTGGAAAAAGGACGGAAGGTCCGCGTATATAATTCCAATCCTGATCTTTTTTCACTTGCTTCAGATATAGCACAAACGATTTCTTTCTCTCGGGCCGTTTCTAGGCCGTCTTGTCTAAACGCAGCGCCTAACTCAATGCACAAATACACTCGCCAGTATTCGCTACTGTCCAGGTCCTCTTCGCTATAGTTCGACGCAATTTTCTAACGCATTTTTTCGGCACTATTTTCTAACGCAATTATACGCAAGAGCAATTAATTTCTAATTGTAAGACAGGCTGCGTTTAGGATGGAACCGGTCGAGCACCTTGAAAGATCATCTTTTCATATGAAAACGTAATATTGTCGGTAATATACGTGATCGACGCTGAAACTGTCTTGTGCGATCTCCAAATCTCTCTGTCTCTTTCGCTCGCACTGCGCGTACATACACGTTACCGAGACTGTATGTGCATAAAGTACCAATAATGGTATAATATCTCTTGCATATAACTTCTTTGTAATGCGGTGAGGGGTAGTTAGCACACTTTCTAATCAGTGGTGGATGGCAGGTGCCGGCCATCTCGCTAGCCTACGAGGCACCGGAGTCGGACATTATGAAACGGCAGCCACGCGATCCTTACAGAGACAATCTAGTCAACCGAAGGTGGGTCTCCCAATTACCCACCTAATAAAAGAAACCAACAGAAACCTATTGCACTTACGTCCGTACCGTGTCAACTCACATACACGTTTTTACCGTTGTCACTACTATCTACTTGTTTTCACATACACACACGTGTACACACAAACACACACACACACACACACACACACACACACACGTACGCACGCACACACTCTAGCATACCCGCCAGGGCCGTCAGACATGATTGATCCTTTGCTTGACAAGTAGAAACTCGAAGCGATAACCGGAAAATTCGATTCCTAGCATGCGCGAATCTTGCCTGGTGTTCTACTAATACTGATGTACTTGGAGATAGATTAGAAGCGATAGATTAGCTAGTATTTGTCCAACAAAGGGTTAATCGATAGTAACTACTACTGATGGTGAAACAACGTTGCGTCGCGTATGAACATAATAAAGTACGTTTTGCGATGAATAGCGCGTAATACATAACGTCGTGTTTTTGATAATAGTTGACTGCTCTGACGATAATAGATCTTACACATGTACGTACACACGTGCATATGAATGTGCTTGTGAACCGAGTTAGAAGTAACCAGCCGTCTTGGCATTGTCTAAGCGTGCCGCACTCTATTCACCTGCATGATGCAGTAATAACTGTCCTGGGACGACTATTGTGCATTTCTAACTTGGATCGCAATGTGTACATATGACACCTGATACATAACAATACCTAACAGAGTGTCTACTGATTTTGGCGACATGATAGAGTATCACTGTCTACTTCTTTTTTTTCGTGAAAATTTATATTTTTGTAAAAACGTTACACACTTTTTAGCTGCAGAAGGGAATCGGTCGAAGGATAAAATTATTATGTTCCGTAAAGTTTTTGAGATTATCGTTGGTAAAACAATAGAAATCCTAACTTTTCTTTTTTTTTTTTAAAGATCTTGATTGCAAGTGGAACACACTCGGTAGACACTCTGCGTTAGCAAACAAACGACATCCGACTTTAAGAATCTAGTTGATTAGCATAGAGCACAAGCAAGTTTTATTACTATAGAGAACAGTTTTCAGATGTTGAGAATGCCGAATGCTTTTTTTAGATACACCTAAAAATCCGATCAATGACTAACACTGCGATCATCATTTAGCTTCAACTTTATACATGTTACTTTTTCTAATCGTTGCACTAGATGTACGCGCGCAAACTGCGGGCGAAAACACCGGAAATTTCATTGCTGTCAATAACTGATTACTTAGTTATTATAGACATTAGATATTAAAAAATTATACATTCAAGAAAACTGAAAAAAATGGATCCATATATTGACAGCATCGCTCCTTAGTCTGCCTTTGTCTGGCTCAATCGATCTACATTGATTTTTCTGGAGATTTATTTTATAATAAAACGTTGGAATATATAAAATTTTATTTTATATTGTAAGTTTTTAAAAATTTTTTATTAATGAATATAAGAAATATAATTTTCTCTGGTTTTATGATATTTTTTTACGTTAATACATATCGTAAATGTCTTATGTATATTCATCCTATACAAATTTTAAATACGTAAAGAAGATAACAGAGACAAATTTCCAGAGACAAATGTAGGTCTAATGAATATCTACGGTAAACAGAGGGTTAACGTCGTTGGAAAATATTCGCCGGAAAAACGGCGAATTCGAGTTACCGATGAGCTTTACGCGGAGTGCACGTTTCGCCTCGAATGTTCTTTTTTTCGCTATCTTTAATCTTTCACTTTCTTACACTTCTCATTGACGCTAGACAACAAGCTCAGTTATGAGAGTCGCCGCCGGGAGCTGCTTTTGAAAACTAACAACCCGACATGCATGGCTTGGGCAGTCTCTTTCTCTTCCGCGAACAACGTGATCCATCGCGGATCGCATTGCAATTACCGGCTTTTGCCGCTTTATCACATTCGACGATTGCCTCAACGTCGGCAATTTAATTGTATTGTCCGAGCTGCATTTTTTTTTCTTTATATTTGACATTGCGATGTCTTTGGCACGCTTACGCGAACACTAATTCGCTAATTACAAACTCTTCTACATCTTCCACTGGATCTAACAAGTCAGCTACCGATTCAATACGACTAATTTAACTATGATTAATCTGTCGCAATCGCATACGACTTGCTTCCTTAGCTTAACTGCGCACAAATACTCGCTGCACGTTTTTCGTATTAACTGCTTTCACGATAGTTATATTGATTTTACGTGATTTAATAGTAATTTGTAACAGTAAGCTTAATACGACAATATTGACAATATTTAGCTGCAGGGAAGAAGCAAACGCTACACTACAGTTGCGATCATATCAATAGTCTGGTTAATTATAAACTGTCATATCAATAGTCTAGTTAATTGTAAATTGACAATTATAATTGCACTTGTGGTTTAAAAAAGTAAGAAATGTGTCTATCTTTTCAATTTTATTACAATTAGCATTAAATTATATTGCTTGTGATGACAATCTTTTAGTTAATTTACTAATAAATGTTAATATATGTAATTATTTACAATATTACATTGATGATAACGAAGAAAGCTAGAAAGATTTTTTAGCCAGATTGTTGTATTAAATCGCATTCAGAAGAAGAGCAGAGATCAAGTCCGTCGTTTGTAAGATCTTAAATATGAGATGTAAAATTACATTTTAAAGTATTATTTATCATGGACTTGATACATCTTTTTGATTTGAAATTTTTGATATAGTATAACATACTTGCGCCAATTAGTAGATTACTTTGTTGTAACATTAATTCACAAATCAATTTGAAAACATACATAGACTAAGCTTTGGTAGTGCAAAATATTAACCGAGAATGAGCAGCTTTAATGTGAACTATGCAGCTTGCCATCGTGAGAATTGGCAAACAATAGTTGTGTCTACTCGTCTGTCTGTCTGTCTGTCTGTCTGTCTGTCTGTCTGTCTGTCTGTCTGTCTGTCTGTCTGTCTGTTTATCTATCTGATTTGTCTGTCTGTCTGATCTGTCTGCTCTGTGTGGCATGCTTCACTGTCAAGAATCGATCGTTAACAGTCTACCTATTGGTAAGTAATCTGCATTTTGCCCCTAACCGGTAACTATGGCTTTCATAATTTTAACACGAACTTAGATTATTAGAAATAACATCAAAATTGGACTATTGATGTGACGAAGATTTCCTAGATTCCGAAGAATCCTGAAACATGTCACTCCTTTTCGCTATTCAAAATCGAAAAATTTGCCAAGTGTAAAATTCCTGCAGAATGCTAATTTTCTTCGATTGAAAGCTTCGATTGAGTTGTATATTTATTCTTTTCAAAATTTGAAGAAATCGTTCTTTAAGCATAAAATGTTCGCGTTTTTAATGTGATGAATCGATTACTGTAAAAAGAAGGATTCTTCGAAAGCTAACATCGAGTATATGATTGGTTGCGTAGGGACAAAAAATTCATTAACGCATTCATTTGTATCTAGGCTTATTTCGATGGCATACGGTCAAATCGGTATGATTCAAGCCGCGGCCGGCTTCTTCGTCTACTTTGTCATCATGGCTGAAAATGGATTCCTGCCTTTGTATCTGTTTGGCATTCGGAAGCAATGGGACTCTAAGGCTATCAATGATCTTACCGATAGCTATGGTCAGGAATGGGTAAATATGATACAATAGACCTATAGAATCGATCAAATATCGAGAAAAATTGAGATGAGCTAAAACTGATATTTTATTCTCACTAAACAAAGTCTTTTTTGTCAATCGATAAAAAAAATATATCTCGTAAATATTCTCCAGGTTCATTCTTAAAATTATTTCTAATATAACATTTACAAACTTCTTAATTATTTATAGGAAAAACTAATTTATGTTAGATATGAATTCGGAATTTCTCGACTGACAATGAGTTGCAAAATAGAGTAATTAGAAAGGTAATATATGACTGATGCAAATTAATTTTTTTACAAACAGACATATAGAGACCGTAAAACGCTGGAGTTTACTTGCCATACAGCTTTCTTCGTGTCGATCGTAATTGTACAGTGGGCTGATTTGATTGTTTGCAAAACACGTCGCAACTCTATTATTCACCAAGGAATGAGAAACTGGGCTCTGAACTTTGGCCTCGTGTTCGAGACCGCCCTCGCTGCGTTTCTAAGTTACACGCCCGGTATGGATAAGGGTCTTCGTATGTTCCCACTAAAGTACGTATTTTTTATTCATTTTTATATCTTTTGTCGTGTAATGTGTAACAAAATAATTGTATATTTAGTACTTTGGCCATATATTATATATTTGCTATAACATCTAGAATATATATATGGGGCATTCTTTCTCAAATCAGCCACCCGCCTGCGCATTTTATTTTTAAAGATAAAATTTTTTTCGAAGCGTCAAAATTTCCGCCTAAACCTCAATTTTTTGATGCCGTATGGTGTTTTTTATTTCCTTCTTATGGGTGTGACCATACGTTAAAAATAATGCTCAGACTTACCAAAATACTTAAAAAAGGAAAAATAACGTTTAGAGAGCTTTTTTTTTAATGATTTAATTAGGATAAAAGATACTCGCAACCTAGATATGTCTTTTAAAAGTTCATGACATCAGCTAAGATCACGTACACCCTCGACTTTAGCTTTACCCGATGTTATTGTCGCGGCTTATTCGTCGCCGGTTGCTGGGGTCACGGGGGTACTCGAGGGCCTCGTACGCAACACTGAGCATTATTTTTAACGTATGGTCACACCCATAAGAAGGAAATAAAAAACACCATACGGCATCAAAAAATTGAGGTTTAGGCGGAAATTTTGACGCTTCGAAAAAAATTTTATCTTTAAAAATAAAATGCGCAGGGGGGTGGCTGATTTGAGAAAGAATGCCCCATATAAAGATTGCAATATTAATCGTATTGTATTATAATGCGACGCAACATAAAAAAATAGCAACATGTACGTTGCAGATTCGTATGGTGGCTGCCAGCCCTGCCATTTATGTTTGCTATCTTCATCTATGACGAAACGAGACGATTCTACCTCCGTCGAAATCCAGGCGGCTGGCTTGAGCAAGAAACTTACTATTAGACGCAAAAAGGATTAAATCACACGCATGCAGAACGCGCGCGCAAGAAGATGACTGAATGAATAAAAGAATGAGAGAGAGAGAGAGAGAGAGAGAGAGAGAGTGTGTGTGTGTGTGTGTGTGAGAGAGAGAGAGAGAGAGAGAAAGTTTGAGAAAGAATGAGACGCCTACTCACACCTGAGAGAGATATACTTGAAAAAAAAAAGAGAAATAAGTAAATCACTCATGTTGAACAGATGTAATACATTTCACAAGGAATGTGCTACTGGGTCTGTTCGAATCACGTGTCAAGAGAGCAACGGGTGAACAACGAAGGACACGCCAAGTTTGCGCTGACTCTCACGATAAAAAAGGCGCGAGATTATTATACAGACACGAAGACCCTCTAGTGCTATATAGATACAGCGCGAGGTACAAAGAGCACGCTCGTCGTTCTGGCTTTGCTGCCAATTGCTTGCATGCGCGTGTCGAATTTCGCAGTCTCAAAAATTGATCCGGTGTTCGAGAGACCGTCGATGGAGGAGGCACATCGTCGAGGGAATTCCATCATTCCTATCATGGAAACGATGCTGATGAACGATGCGGAAAGCCGCGCTTTCTGCTCCGCGTCCGATTATAACATGACTACGGAGTTTATTTCCAGGTGACGACTGATGCTGCCGTTGTCAAATTTTGTATAAGATATATATTCTGCGAGTGTCGCTCAAAGATGGAACGAAGGAACGAGAGAACGAAATAGAAAATCGCCGAATTGACTGATACACCGCCGCAGCGCAACTGATGTACGAGTGTCAGGCCTAAAGAATCGTGATAACACGACAAAATGCAAAAAGGAAGCCGAAATGGCAACGAGAACGGAAATCTGTAACGGCAGCGAAAGTGGACATACTCGAGAAAGACGGGGCGTTTACGCGCGATAGAGAATCACGGAATCACATGCGTCTTTATGTATGTCGAATGCGATTTACTACATTCACGCGACTTCTTACTATTAGTGGCGTATTATCGTAGACATCTTTGCGTTACTAAGAAACTTCGTAATAGGCTTTTCGTCGATCAATGCGCGCAAAATATCGGTATGCTAAGATCAGCACACACAACACGTCCTCCATTGAAAAGAACTTTATCTGGAAGACGAGAGACTCACTGAAAAACGAAAGGATCAGAGATCGACGTGAAAGAGCAAACAAAAAAAAGTGCTCAATATAACAGGAGAATCGTTAAAAAAATCTTAGGAATTTCGCGTAACACTGAAATACTTCGTACGAAAATTAATTGTTAATTGTAACGAAGAATATGACAAATATCGGGTATGATCTATAGTCATACGTCATGATAAAATAACTAAAATAAAGGGAAGAGAGCGAGCGAGCGAGCGAGCGAGCGAGCGAGCGAGCGAGAGCGAGAGAGAGAGAGAGAGAGAGAGAGAGAGAGAGAGAGAGAGAGAGAGAGAGAGAATATAATTAAATGAAATAAATAATAAAATATAATTAAATAAAACCGCATTCTCAGTATTTATTATTATTAATAAACTACATACGTTCGGTTTCGAGTCTTAATCCGCATAGCTATCAGGAAAAAAATGGCAAAAAACGTATTGCGTAGTTTCAGTAGTTACAATTTTTAGCGTGAGGTTAATATCACACTAACACACGCGACACACACGAGGAGGCAGAACAGGAGAAAGGATACTGAGGTTGGATCTAACACACAATGGGAAGGTTCATTTTATCGAAATCGAACAGCAGGAGGTAAAGACAATATGTGGGCGAAGATATGTGGACAGTATGTATACAATAACTCAATTGAATCACTATATACCGATTGACGAAGACGGACTAATAAGCGATACGTTATTTAATTACACGTGCGGATAATAGAACAATGAAAGGTTGCGGTCTGATTGCCAGCGAATCGGATAAACAAGAAAAAAAAAGAGAATCCACTGCATGCCATTGGGAAAATTAATAAATTACGAAGTGTTATCGATTAATGCTCGCGCGTAGAGGAGTAAAGAGAGAAAGGGGGGAAGGAGAGAGAGAAAGAGGGGGAGGAAGAGAGAGAGGGAGAGAGAAAGAAATATTCGATAAGGCAGGATAAGATGGCGAACGTCGAATACCGTGGATACTTTGTATTATTATGATGTACTGTGCAAACTGTAAAAGGAAGAGAAAGGCCGCGCGCGGAACAGAAGAAATGAAAAAAGAAACGTTCTTACTTAGATAAAAGTTAAATGAAGAATATAAAAATTCCTTCTCTTAGTTTTTCATAGATTAAAAATGTCAGAGCGGGACAGCTCGCTATAAATTAAAAATCATTGATCCCCCCACAACGCGGAACGCCCTGTATAGCAGCGAATTCGCGATTTCTGTCAGCCAACTGGCGAGCGCGCTGTCCATGTTTTATGTGAGATATGTGAGCGCATGTATGTGCGTTGTGCGTGTAGTGTCGAAATAACACAACCGTGACTTAAAATGCCTGCCACGCGACTTTTTTCGGGCCGGGACGATCCAAGACTTCTCATCGACGCAATCTCGCAACCGAATATATTTTCCCTGCTCGTTTCCCTCGGGAGTTTTTCTCAGTCCTATTGCGTGCGATTGCGCTGCTCGTTGGCGAGAGGGTTCGCAGAATAAGAATTTCTGAACGAACAGAGTTTCCTTTAATGGCAGATGATATCTGAGCGGATAATCGTGCTTGAAAAGATTGCCCCAAGTCATTTATCATTAAAGGAGTCGTGATTAAAGACACTCGTAGCGATCGGACGGCAATCATTCCGTTTTCTTTGCGAATCAATAACATTTTTCGTTAATGCATTGTGATGAGCATGCTTATATATAACTGTATTGCTTTGCAAAGAGAATAGAGCGATGGCGGTTATATTGTTACGACATATTATATAGTAACCGCGAGAAAATCGCGTTGAGCAAGATTATGCAGGCGTACGCGAACGCGAACTGATGAGCGGAGATGTAACGCTCGCTCGGCGGTCGAGGCCCCAAAACTACCCTAAGTGTTCAATAATCGAGGTGTTCTCCCGAGGTGTCCTGTCCTGTATGCGCATAAAAGCGAGACGTTTCTTCTTTCGCCGGTTCCCTCCATTCGGTGTTGTTGCCTCGAGTCTCGCTACGAGTGGACACGTGAATATACGAAAGGAAACGACGTGCGCGTTTCCTCGACCTTTCGCGACTTTTCTCTGTTATGCGCGCGGGAGGTTGTGCGAACCGTGTCCCGCAGATCGATCAGCTGAAAGACGTTTAAAAGACATCTCGGAGAGCCCATCTCTTAGATGCCTAAAGGGAATGTCGCGTCGCGTTGCGTGATATATGCATTTTTCTCTCGAGTCGAATCACGGGGGCGAGAAGAAAAGGCGTTGGATAGATGCGCATGAATCCGTATGTAGGGAACTGGAATTGGCGACGTTTCGAACAACTATTCACCAGTTGTCATCGAGATCAACAATACGCGAAGTCTATTGATTCGGACGTTATTCAGCCACGGGGTTTCCAGATCGATTGACGCCGATCCCAATTAACTACTATCACTTCTGCAGCTGCTATGCCTGTTTTATAGAGGAAACTGTAACTTGGAAGAAAAAGACGCAACCAAACCGGAATTTGGAGTAGAGCTCGATTTTACCTCTCCGTCGTAGATCGATCGCTTCTGTCACAACGAAAATGCGGAGATAATACGTTCCGTGCGTGATTGTCACTTTTGGTGAATCACCGTTTTTCCAGTATGGATGTGCATGCGAAAATATAGGATGACGAGAGGGAGGGAGCGAGGAAGGGAAGGAGGGTGGGAGGGGGAGGGAAGGTGAGAAAATGAGAAAATGAAAGAGAGAGAAGTATGTAAGTATCTTTGCGTATGTATGCGAGAAGAGAAAGGGAGCGATGGATAATTTTGAAGCTACGGAGAGGATCCGCAGCGTTGTCGACAGGGTGTTCCGTGTCCGGGGAGCCGTAGGAGCCCAAAAAAAGCTTTGCCGTCGTGCGCAGCCTCTTTACTTTAGACTAATATAATTTAATTATTATTAATAATATAATAGTAAGAATAAATAAATAATGATAAATAATAAATAATAATACATGTTACAATAAGATATTATTAGATGTAATTATTATATATGGTTTAGTCTAGATCGTGTTGTTGAAGAAAAAAAACAAAGTACGTATAAGCGAACAAAAAAAAGAGATTAAGGATAAAGTAGAAAAGATGCGATGATAGAGGGGAAGAAAAGCAGGAGGAAGAAGAAAAGAAAAAAAGAAACAGTGATTAAAAGCAGATATATGGCAGAGGCGGGGGAGCAAGTTTCGGTCTAAGACCACACGATCCTTTTGCGGTGGACTGAGCGGGACGACGCTGCGCTTACATGCTTATTCACGCGCATACTTCAAGCTTATCCATGAAGTACAGAACAGTGTTACGCTTTTATATATTTGCGCGCGCGATTTGGAGGTGGATCAATCGTTAGATGCGACTATCGCATTCGTTTCTATGTTCTTTCCCGCGTGTTTCCGGATAAAGTGATAAGTGGCACGTGGTGCTCCATGCGCAGCTCTTCGTTTTTCGAAGACGGAAGTGAGAGAGAAAGCGAGAGAGAGAGAGAGAGAGAGAGAGAGAGAGAGAGAGAGAGAGACATGAGTCTCTCCGCGACCGAAATACATATACATATACACCTGTATACACACTCAAATCATGAGAAACATAGTTCTTTCGTTTTTCCCACAATTCGAAAACAAAAACTTGAGAATTTGTAGCATTCGTTAGGAAAATCCCTGGTGGATTTTGACGCTGCGCCCTGCACAGCCCGCCGCATACCGCGTCGGAATCATTGAATGATTAAGGAAAATCTTTAAAAAAAAAATAAGAAGAAGGAAGAGACGAAGGCGGATGACGTTTTATTAATATACTGTACATATTTTAAATAATTAAAAACGAATAAGTAGATCGCGCGCGCGAATAGTAGGCACCTCGACCTCGAAAGGCGGTCTCGTTCTTAGAGAAGAGAACGCTTTTTTATGTCATAGGTCTACCGTACTCTTTTTTTCTGTTTCTTTTTTGTCTTTTTTGCATTTGAAGCGTTGCGTACATGCCACACACGTCCGTACACTTTATACATCGCGTGTAGAGAAACACCCGGTTACAAATCAAGAGATGTTCGGAATTGACACTTTATTATACATCGTTCAATAGTTATTTATATAATTCTAATGGACGATTCTCTTTTTCGTAATTTATAATTATTATTCGATGAATTTTGTTTTTACACGCAACACGCAACATGTGCACGCACACACGCGTACACGTACAATATACACACGTGGATTAAATTACATTGCAAACTGATACAAATACAACCCAAGTGTCATTACTTTTGATGTTAAATAAAAAATACATAATTAATAGAGCGGCCTCCCATTTTCTTTATTTTATTTCCTCCTTGATCGACAATTAACGGTCGTATATATAATAATTAATGCAATAATGTCGCATATCATTTTGCAACTGTAACTATAATTGTAGGAACAATTCTCTGCTTAAAACTTCCAATTAAAACCAATTAGATAAATTTGAATCGGTTTTAATCGGATTAATGCATCGGACTGATATTTTCCTATTCGTTTTTCAAATCGGAATGAATCGGAGCAGACACAATGGAACTGTATTGGCATATATGTACCCATATAATACCAAGAAAGCGTTGACGCTGAACAAGAATTAATAAGATATTTCCTTCGAAATAGGATTTAATAGTTTTTTATAGAATTGCTTCCCAATGGTTTTAATTGGACAAACTGCGGATGTGCCAAATCTAATGGAGATTAACCAGTGAATTTCCGATTAAAACAATTGGTATAATTGGAATCGGTTTTAATCGGATTAATGCATTGGAAATTTTTTCAAAATTTTTCTATTCATTTTTCAAATCGGAGCAGATTCAATGGGATTGTATTGGCATATACATCCATGTATACAAAAAAGTGTCGAACAAAAAGTAATAAGATATTTCACATTTCCTTCAAATAAATAAAATTTAATAGTTTTTTATAGGATTGCTTTTAAATAGACTTTAATCGGACAAGTTGCAATCCAATGGAAATTAATTAGTGAATTTACGTAGTCCGTCTATTTTTGGCGAATCGTAATTAATGGGAAATTGATTTTTTCAAAATGAATTGGATTCAATATGTTCAGCACAGAAGGCAGCTTTGCAACTGTTGTAAAATTCTTTAATATATGATTTATTTACGCCCGGATTGATTAATTTTGCACCAACGTCACTTTGACCTTAAGCGAGATTTAAAACTTTATCTGTTTCGTTTTAAAATCAAAAAGAGACAGAAACAGAAAGAGTTTTAAGCCTCGCTTAAAATCAAAGTAACGTTGGTGCAATCGGGCCTTATAGCGTTTTTCATTGAGAGAACTGGTGCTCACTGAGTGCGCACTAGGCGCAGACTGTGTGTTTCATTGGCGATTTCAGTGTGCGCTGTTTCATTGGTAAATCTAGTGCCCAGTTTTCGCACTTTCTTGCAAAAATCTAGCACGAGCTCCAAGGGACAGTGTCGGTTGCGTGCAAAATATGGCGGTGAGAATTGATATAGGTATACTCCGGCATATACGCCGCACCTATCAAAAACTTAATTTATTAAGTATTATTTACTATGTTTAAAATAAACGAACTATATCAGTAAAAACTTTGTACTGTCTACTACCATGAAAAAAATATTAGAAATTCGAAATATTTAGTTTTCGTATAAAATAATAAACTTTTTGAAATATCTTGCATTTTTGCTATATATAGATAATAGGTGGGATATATGGCAAAAATGCAAGGGTTTCAACAAACTAAACAAAGAATACGAAAGCAAAGCATTTGTATTGTGCTATACAACATGCTTTACTATTCCTCTACACGTATGTATGACGAAATAACCACTAGGTCTTTTACACGCCTTACAGTAATCATTTTATGTAGATTATAATTTCTGATGATGTTACTTGTTACACACACAGTGACAAATCGATTCAACTCACAATAATTTCATTAATATTAACAGTAAGAAGCTGAAATTATAACTCAATAGTAATATAACATAAAGGCATGTAACAGAGTAGTTGCGAGAAAATTAATCAGTTTACCCCCCACTCCTTCTATTTCTTATGACTTCCGCTGCATAAATCCCAGCGCGGCGTATATATACCGGAATTATCCTAATAGTAGGGGAGGCCAAGAGGCTAAATGTGGATTTACTCGAGCGTCGTGGGGACCTATTGGATTGTGAAGATTAGATGCTAAAAAGAAAAAAAGGTTATATGAT
>NW_017300139.1:126341-131026 GCF_001594075.2 Trachymyrmex cornetzi
TAATATCTAATTCTTGTTCCTCTATTGTGCGCAGGCCCTAAATCCCAAAATCCCCGCTTGGCCTCCCCTACTATTAGAAATTAGTATCGGGTGGTAAATGCCCAGATATCCGGTATTAATTTCTAAAAAATATATCAGTGATAATAAAAGTTTTTAGGATATTCACATTATGCACGTCACTTCAACATAAAATTTCAGCCGAATATATTGCTGGAAATCGAATACCAGCCGGATATCCGGCATAGTTCGCCTTTCATAGTGTAGAATCTTGAATTTGATATGTTTTCTTTGATGTAATTGAGGGCGAATAAAGCTTTACTACACTTAATGAGAATGTGGCCAATTAGTTTAAGGATATAAGTTTTCCTTTATTATTGGATGTACAAATCGTAGATGACGGCGCGAACACGTCCGAGTGACACGACGGCTACGCTTTGAACTGTCTTCAACAACTCGTTGTTAGAAGCGTCATCTACGATTTGTACATTCAATAATAAAGGAATACTTATATCCATAAACTAATTGACCACATAGTTCGGCCAATCCTGAGCTAGTGTGCGACTCGAACACGTATTTTTTATTTTTTAAAAAGAAAAGATACACAAAGTGTTAATTAAGGTGAATACAATCAAAGTGAGTGATACATAAAATAGAATCGAAGAAAATACCATGAATAACGTAAGTACAATGTTTTGGTATTATAATATTCACACATAAAAGTTAACATATATAAATAACCATTCTTACATTAAATATACTAAAATTAACTGAACACAGTAAAGTTATTAATCTAGCATCTTTTGAAAGATAAAATATACATTAATGTTAAAAAGGAAACAATAATAAAAAGAGATAGCATATTAAACTTTTTTTTGAACATCATGGTTATGATTAGGTAAGGCTTTAATCCATAATTTTAAGCGATCAGGGGAGAGAATCGAATTGTAAGGTCTTGAAGTTAAGCTGGAACCAGGAATGTCCTGCACCACGTATCGGTTTTTGTTCAAAACCTTTGTTACCCTGAAGGGATCTTTAAATTCAGATTTTAATTTCTTACACTCTCCGGTTTTTATCGAAACATCCCTAATCATAACCAGATTACCTGGTTTATATGACAAAGGCTTTCGATGATGCTTGTCATAATATAATTTATTATAAGATTTGATCTTTTCTGCGACATTCAGGGCTAACTCCCTATCTTTTTCTCTTTCTAAAGTAAAATTTATTTCAACGCCAGCAATCTCATTCAAGAATTTTACTAAATCAGCATCAGTATTGTTGCGTTGATCATAACCTAAAAGTAATTTTGAGGGAGAAGATTTTAACGCCGAATGTCGAGTATTATTAAATACATATTGAACAATTTCAAGGCATATTTCCCAATCATGATTTTCATCGATAAGTTTCTTTAAAGAGGATTTTAAAAAACGATTCGCTCTTTCTGCCAAACCATTGGCCCAAGGAGCAGCAACAGCAATTAGCCTATGCTTAATATTTCTAGAAGACAGAAATTCAGAAAATTCATGAGAGGTAAATGCTGTACCTCTATCAGATACAATTCTTTCTGGGTAACCAAGAATATGAAATAAAGATGCGAGATGCTTGATAACTTCCTTTGACGTAGTAGACTTTGTAGGAAAAAGCCAAACGTAACGAGTAAAAGCGTCAATAATTACCAAAATATGTTTTGAACCATTGCAGGATTCACACAGAGGGCCAAAATGATCCATGTGTAAAATTCGAAAAGGCTCAGAAGGAGTATCAGTTATTTGCATCTCACCTTCACTGGACTTAAAACCAGCATTGGAAGTTAAGCAAGTCACACATTTACTTATATGGTCATGGACCCGTTTATGAAGAAAGGGAAACCAGTAATGAACACTGAGTCCCTGGACTGCTTTCTCGAAACCACAATGAGCAAGATCGTCATGGTAAATTCTTATTACGTTATCAATCATTGATTCTGGAACAGCAAATCGAGGCAAGTTAGAGTCTTTACGATAAACAAGTCCTCGTATTAATTGAAATTTCGGATTATCAGAAAATTCTAACTGCTCAGCAATCTCCTTAAGCCTCGGATCCTGTAATTGCTTTATCTCTAATTCTCTCTCGAGGGGCAAAGCTTCAACAAGAGCCGAAACTTCAGAGATTCTGCTGAGAGCGTCGACATGTGCCATTTTATGTCCAGAACGATGCAATATTTTAAATCTATAATTCTGCAATCTTAAGGTCCATCTAGCGAATCTAGGATTGAGATGTGCCTTATTTACAGCATACACTAATGCATGGCAATCCGTGACAATAGTGAATTCTAAACCATACAGGAATATATGGAAACGCTCAACTGCCTTAACCACAGCCAGCATTTCTAACTCAAAGCTGTGATATCTAGCCTCAGCTGAATTCGTGGCTTGACTGTAGTACGCAATGGGAGCTAATTTTCCAGATTCCTGTTTTTGGAAAAGAATAGCAGCTAAAGCCAAGGAACTTGCATCCGTATGTAATTCAGTCTCTGCATAGGGATCATATAAACGAAGAACCGGGTAAGAAATTAATTCTTGTTTTAGGATTTGAAAAGCCTTCAAGCAATCATCATTGAAATTGAAAGAGACTGACTTTCGTAAAAGATTAAGCAAAGGGCGAGCTTTAATAGCGAAATCCTTTATGAATCTACGAAAGAAATTTGCAAGACCAAGAAAACGTTGAAGTTGAACAACATTCTTAGGTATCGGAAAGTCTCTAACAGCCTTAACATGACGATCACTTAAGGTAATTCCTGACGGAGATAGAATATATCCAAGATATTCAATTTTCTCTTTTAAAAAATGACATTTTTTATAATTAAGTTTAAATCCGTATTGTTTTAAAATCAAAAGTACCTCTTTCAATGAAGACAAGTTTTCCTCAACTGTACAAGATGGCACCAAGATATCATCAATGTAAACTAAAACTTTATCCTCGCGCAAAAGAGGTTGAAAGATTTGGATCATTCTCTTTTGGAACTCAGCTGGAGCCTCACAGTAACCAAAAGGTAATTTCATGTACTCAAACTGACCATCAGGAGTCGCGAAAGCAAAATATTTAGAATGATCTGGATGAACATCTATTTGATGAAAACCATCTTTTAAGTCAAGCAAAGTAAAAACTTTCTCATTGCCCAGTCGAGAAAAACAATCTTCCATCAATGGAAAGGGGTATTTTTTACACGATCATTCAACGGTCGTAAATCAATGCACAATCGCATTGTACCGTTTTTCTTAATTACAGGAACCACCCTTGCACAATAAGGGGAAATGCTCGGTTTAATAATTCCTCTGTGCAAGAGATCATCAGTAATCTCTCGAATCTGTTTCCTTTCAGACCATGCGAAGCGTCGAGGAGAATAAGCATAAGTTGTATTGTCTTTGAGAGACACTGTGACGGCATGACCATCTTCAATTGGAATGACAGAAGTATTCTCAACTTCACGAATTAAAGTTACAAGTTTTTCATCAACCGTTGGTCCGAAATCAGATTCGAAAGTAAACTCATCAGAAAAACCAGGTAAAACAGACTGACTATAATCATCCAAAGATGCAATTTCAGAAAATAATTGGATCTTTGAATTTTCGTTACCAAAAGTTTCGCAAACAATTACAATTTTGTACATTTGCAAAAAATCACGACCAAGAATAAGGTCAACAAAAAGCTCATCGTCCTCTAGAACAAGAAAAGGAACTTTGAAAGATTTATTCGGAAAAATCGCGAGCTGAAATTCCAAAGTAAATTCTCCGAAAACTTTAATAATTGATTTATTTAAAGCTTTAAAAGAACGAGATGGAACTTTTAATTGATCCAGAGGTTGATTAGTCAAATTAGAAAAGATAGATGGTCGAATAAAAGATACAGCGCTGCCCGTATCAATAAGAGCGTCTAATGAGCAATTTGTTTCATTTAAAGCAGTCACCTTAACAATATTGTCGCTAATTTTATACGGCGATCCGATGTCGACAAAAGCTACCGTCGGTGAATGGGAAGGCTGGGAAGACTGGATGGTCTGGAGAGACTGGAAGGACTGGGAGGTCTCAGAAGATTGTGACGAAGACGTCTCTTCAATCGAAGCAACCGCTGACGAGCTACCAGATGAATTTCCAGTCAAGTTCTGCTCCTTTTTCTTCAGACGAAAACAGTTGTCCCGGGTATGCCCCTTTGTCCGGCAATAAACACAAAATACTTCCTTGGAAGAATCGGTAGACGGGCCTATTTTGGAAGAAGTCGTTTCTTCTTTCTTGATATTATCCTTGGAATTGACAGGCTTAACAGGAACAGGAGGGGTCTTTTTGGAAGGATCACCAAAAGCCAAAATAAGTGAGTGCATCTTGTCTAAGAATTGATCGATAGTTTCTGCTTGGATCAAAGAAGCTGAAGCTCTTAAAGATGGACTTCCTATACCAGAGATCAGGAAATCAATATTTTGTTTTTCAGGCAAACGAAAATTCTGTAAAAGCTTCAATTTCTGCATGGCGTAATCCTGAAAAGACTCCTTTGAAAAATTCCATTTTCTATTTTCGACTTTTTGAAAGGTTACACGAAAAGATATGTTTCTTTTGAACCTTTGAGAGATAGCTTGCTTTAAGTTGAATCAGGAATCATTAACAGTACCTGAATTAAGATCTAACCAATCTTTTGCAGACTTGATCAACTTG
>NW_017300140.1:0-2029 GCF_001594075.2 Trachymyrmex cornetzi
TTTCACAGAAAGTCTGTAAACTTGGTTGGACGATGTGTTTCTACTTTTGACACAATGTATAGGGCTTCATTTTCAATTTATGTAAGTTTATATCATTGTTTTAATTTTTCTAATCTGACACTAATTTTCTATTTACTATTTTTATTATGTTACATGTTAATATTTCAACTTAGATAAATTGTTGACATAAAATGTGATTAACTCGTATTTGAATCTTAATTTCAATGGTTCAATTCTTAACGTTATGTAATTTGACGATACACTTTATTTATTGCTTTGTACAAGTTTATATTCCTAATGGACATTGTTTCAATATTGTAACTTTGTATTATAGTACACTAGGTCTCACATTAGACAAAAATTGTAATGGTTTAGTTAAAGAACTGTTAGGTCAAAAATATTGTAACCTATATTTAAAGTATTTTACATTGTGATGATATTGATTATATTGATATGACGATTTATTATATAGTTAAACTGGTAATTGGATAAAGAAGAATGTTTAGGATTGTCATGGAGCATGATATTGGAAGTCATGAACACTAGGGTAGCGTTTTAAAATCGATATTGATAAGGACCAAAATGTAATGGTCGAAACGTATATTATTTAATTGATGATTTGTTTAATTCACACATAAATAAATTGTGCATCCGAAAAACAGATGTTAGCTTTAACGGGCTTGTTTTCTATTTTTACTATTGATTTAAGAAGTTACATAATAATAATAAAATAATAAATAAAACAAATTAGCAACTCCTTAAATCAATCAATAAAACAAGATTAGTGAAAAGTCAATAGGAGTCTACCTTTGGTTGTTAAAATTTCGAGTTTATTATAGTAAAAATATTATCTAACTTCGTACGTTTCGACTCCAAATTTGAGTCATTTTCAGCAATAATAACCGCAACAAAATATACAGCATATTATAAATCGTTCGCATATTATAAATATTGTTCGACCGCTATAAATGTGCACACGTATCGTAATGTATAGAAGCGTAATACTGTATTTGCGAAACTGACTTGCTTCTATTTTAATCGTGTAATTTATAATCAAAAGATAGCGATGTATTTCACTGTGAAATATTGTATAAAATAAATTTGGATTGTTGCGAGTTGCTTGGTTTTGTGAGGTGAGTTGATGGAGTTTTTGTGGTTCTATTTTTTGTTAATTTTTTTACTGTTTTAAAATTTTAGCTTGAGTTATTATTGCCACTCAACCAACTAACTGTAATGGATAACGTACTCACGATCTCACGAAATTATAGTAACCGCACATATGGAAAATTGTGGAGGTTGGGATATTGACTACGATTTATAATATGCTGTACATTTTGTTGCGGTTTTGCTGAAGATGACTCAAATTTGGAATCGAAACGTACGAAGTTAGATGATATTTTTACTACAATAATCTCGAAATTTCAACAACCAGAAGTAGACTCCTATTGCCTTTTTACTAATCTTGTTTTATTGAAGAAGTTATTAGGTGTACAACTTTGCTTCCGCCGTTTTTTTCCAAAATTCGAGGCTTTATTGTAAAAAACTGGTTATACATTTATGATGCAAAGTATTGTCCATCATCGGTCACTACTTTCTCCCATCTTTCGGGCATCATACGAATCCCGCATCGAAAAAACTGGTCATATGTTGAGGCGATCCACGAATCGATCCAATTTTTTACTTCTTCATAAGACCGGAAGTGCTGGTCAGCCAGGCCGTATGCCATTGATCGAAACAAGTGATAGGCAGAGGGAGAAACGTCTGGAAAATACGGCGGGGGGGGTAGGACTTCCCATTTCAACGTTTCCAAGTATGTCTTGACACTCTTGACCACTTTCGTAACATGGGGTCATGGGGTCGAGCATCATCATGCTGCAAAATCACTTTATCGTGTCTCTCGTTGTATTGCGGCCGTTTGTCTTTCAATGCTCGGCTCAAACGCATCAATTGCGTTCGATACCGATCGCCTGTGATTGTTTCAGTCGGTTTTAAGTGTTTTAACAGCTCATAATACACTACGCCGAGCTGG
>NW_017300140.1:2314-16221 GCF_001594075.2 Trachymyrmex cornetzi
CTTATGAAGAAGTAAAAAATTGGATCGATTCGTGGATCGCCTCAACATATGACCAGTTTTTTCGACGCGGGATTCGTACACTGCCCGAAAGATGGGAGAAAGTAGTGGCCAGCGATGGACGATACTTTGAACCATAAATGTATAGCCAGTTTTTTACAATAAAGCCTCGAATTTCGGAAAAAAAAACGGCGGAAGCAAAGTTGTACACCTAATAGTTTGTGTTTGCTCTGAGGAAGGCTAAAAAATGAGGCGAAACATGTAAGCGCGTTTGTTAAATAAAAAAGTTTCAAGCTTCATATATAAGTGTATTACTTGCGCGACGTCTTCTGCGCCTGACTGTTAACGCCCGTATTCTTTCCAATTCTTTGATTTATAAGGAGTCTTGGTTAGTTTGATTTGTTATACAAAAATATTTGATACACAAAAATATTTATCAAATATTTAAAATAAGTCTTATAAATATGTTCAAATGTTTTATAAATATTTTATAAATATTGTGTGCTGTCTGAATTTGGAAATAAATTGAATATAGACATAAAATGCATCAAAAAGTTAGTACAACGAAAGTTTAAGATGTCTAATTGTTGAAAGCATATACATATTTTTAAAAAGTAAGTATTCCTGGAGAATCTATTAAAATTCTTTCAAAATTATAAATTCTTGTAAAAATTGTGACGAACATATCATGAATTAATGACGTTCAACGTACCACTATCACGTAGCATTAATTCTGCGAAATCATCGAAACTTCCATTCATACCGTGGAATACTTTGCAGTAATAATAATAACTGACGCAAACGTCTTTTGGATTTCTCGTGATATAAATTATCTGCAAAAACAGAAATACAAAGGCGAAAATAATCGCGACTTTTCACATGTGCGTTGCATCATTACCTTTGGCTTCTTCTCATGGAGCTGGCACGGTAATAAGTCCCAAGGTAGATGAGTTTTGATGTATCGCGGCCTTGGCATCTTTGTTATATTTTCGACAGAGTCACCCAGATCTTTAAACCATTCATCATACTTCCCGTTGACCATGATAACCGAACCCCTGACGAAGGAATACATTTGGAGAATGATAAAGGGTGCGTTCCCAATTACGCATAAAGTGCATGCTGTATCGTTTTATCCTTCTTTATTATTTGGTGAACAATAAGGACAAATGATGCATCATGCGCTTCATGCGTAACTCGGAATGCACCCAAAGATAATACTCAGCAATTGCTAACGCTATTTATCGTCACTTTGACATTAAAATGACACTTAATTTAATTGTGACAACATTTTAACATCAAAATGATGACTAATATCTGCTTGCTCTACCTGGGTAGTGTAATTTCTCTTGCAATTTTACAAAATAATGATTCGACTCGTGAATCTACTTACTCAAGCATAGGACTCCGCTTTAGTATGATCGTACGGGCTTCTTCATAATCAAAATCGTGTCCGATGCACCATGTCATTTCCTGTGCCCAGTGACTTCCTGAAAATCAATCGTATTAAGAAATAACATTTGAGAAAAGAGAACCAATCGTCAGGCAACGTTTTAAAAAATATTTTTAATATTCATTTTATATTTTTAATATAAAAATTAATGTGTTAAAAGTATATTTTAAAAGCATTTCCTGATTAGGGATTAGTGGTAACAGGGGTGATCCCGATTGACCACGTCTCGATTGGACACCACCAATCACAGCTTAGGAGCTTTGTAGTCTCAAGCGCTGTAAGCTCGTGTCCAACTGGGTGCCACCTGTGGTAACATCTGCTTGATCAAACTTCGATTTACTCATTTGGCGACTATATTCTATAACCCTCGTTTCTACCAATAGAGTAATTCCGGTATCTACGCCGCACCTATCAAAAACTTAATTTATTAAGTATTATTTACTATGTTTACGGTAAACGAAATACATCAGTAAAAACTTTGTACTGTCTACTACTATGAAAAAAATATTAGAAATCCGAAATATTTATTTTTCATATTAAAAAATAAACTTTTTGAAATCTTGTATTTTTGCTGCATATCCTATATATAGGTATCCTATATAGAGGTAGGATATATGGCTACTCATAGGGGGAGGGGGGTATGTACGGCTCATGAAAAATTTAAAAATAATGCAAACATGCTTAATAATACAAACATGCTTTACTATTCCACTACACGTATGTATCACGAAATAACCACTAAGTCTTTTACACGCTCTACATCATTTAATGTAGATTATAATTTATGATGGCGTTACTTATTACAGTGACAAATCGATTCAACTCACAATAAATTCATTAATATTAACAGTAAGAAGCTGAAATCATAACGCAATGTAATATAACATGAAGACATGTAACAGAGTAGTTACGGGAAAATTACCCCTACTTCTTCTATTTTTTCTAACTTCTGCGGCGTAAATCCCAGCGCGGCATATTTGCCAGAGTTACCTTAGATTAACTTTAATTTTGGTTTAACTTGCACTTCATCTTTTTCTAATTTTTGAAACTAAAAAAAGATGAAAAGATAGTTGAACCAAGATTAAATTAAACTACATTGGTAGAAACAATTCAACTCGCTTACAGCAAAATTTCTGACCCATAATTCATCATCTCTAATGCAATTTTTCCATATGTTAAAGTACAGTAAAAAAAAATAGTAAATCTATCTGCATTAATAAAAAGAATAGTCAATTGAGTATAACATTTAATCAATCAGGGTTTGATCAAAAGTCACTCTAATTACGTGGAATTTTTTCCGTTTCAGATATAAAAACCCATTTGTTTCTTTTTTTTATTGTTACACAACCGTAAAATTTATTTTGAATTATTTACTGAATTGTGTTACTAAAATATTTACCACTTCGAGGAAACGAGATCATCCAGACGTCATCCTCGTATACCGGCATGTCACGTATTTTCTGCGCGTAAAAGATAATTTTTGGCGGTAACAAGCAATAACTGGGTTGCACCTTTACAAGACTCGGCTTCAACCCAAATATCTCGTCTAATTTATCCGCTGTCTCGTCATCCATAGTTGAAAACACGATCGATCTTTTATCCACTGCAAAAAAAACAATGCAATACAAATGAATGAATTAAAAATATTTGCTTTGACAATTTTATATTTGACTCTCACTTATTCCGTACTATTTATATCGTGCGGATATTAATATATGAGAATCTAACGTAGATTCAAGAATGGACTTCACACACTCGGATGCTGTTGCACATGCGACTTGCAGAGGAATGAGTGTACCACACGATCATAATGACCTACTATCGACTGGGATACTTTTTACCGGTTCTATTCCTTTTTCCTGTTTACGATGACTTTCATACTTTCATATTTGCCATGTAAATAAAATGGTCAGTTTTTATCGCGTACATTTAATAGTAAAGTATAGCTCACGATCGCAAATAATAGCAAATATATTAATATATTTAAACTCAATGAATAAAAACAAATTTTTTAATTGAAGGGCTATGAGTCGAAGAATTAAAAAATTATGAGCAATTAAACATCTAGCTTTTTTACTTATAGCCTTTAATTTTAAAATGTATTTGTATATTCTCTTTATTAATGCATCCTTTTTTTTACTTAAATCCTTTGTGTGATTTCATCGTATTTTAATTTGTCTTCTGAAGTAATTAAGAAAATATCATAAGCACGGAGTTAGATGCGTTAAGATATTTCTGTACTCTTTGGTTCATAAATAATCTAATTTTTACAAGGAATTTTAGATTTAGATAAAAGTGTAACTTGCAAAACCGAAAATAAAATTTATTTAGCATTCAGTTAATTGCGCTTATATTGCAATAATGTTGTCAATACCCGGGAAAAAATACAAAAAAAAACATACGAAAGTACCCCCTTCAATTTTTATGAGCTTTTAGTATATTTAAAATAGAGTACTCTTGAAATCATTTAACATTCATTATAATTTTCTTTTTCCATTTTTCATAGTTTCGATGATATTTTTTTCAAAGGAATGTTTCGCCCTAAAATGTATACATATGTAGATACGTGTAAAAAAATACGTTTTTTACTTTGATTTAGAATGGTAGTGTATTAGTAGCATTAGCGTTTACAGATCCGTGAACGACCTTAGCGTAGCGTTGCTAGTGTTTAACATTCGTCAAGGTTAGATTAATGTTTGAGGGGATTCTATTTTGGAGTGGCACCAAACTTTTCTCTCTTTAGAATTTCGTAGAGTAAACTTACGTATGTAACGTGTAAATTTCAAATTTTATCGTAGTGAATGCAATCCCAATTTCAATCTCTGCAATTGGTGGCTTGCCACTAAGCTGGAGTGAACGTAATTCTTACTTGTGTATCATCTTTAACATTTCAAAGTTTCTGCAGGGTTCAACTCGTGTATTTAATTTCATTACAAATGTGAAAGTCAGAGGTATCCTTGTCATGAGAAATGACAATGAAATCGATGTCGAATCGACATTGAATCGACATCGATTCAATGTCGATTCCATTATAATTTCTCACTGGGATCTTGTTACTGGCGATTTTCCCGTGTACGGAAAAAAGTCACTATTGCAGTATAGCGCGACAGGGTATTCCACTGCAGATGCATAAGATTCTTATATATTAGATATAAATATGCTTCTTCTCAAATTGACAACAGATGCTCAATTCTTCCTTTTATCTGATTAATTTACTCAGTGTAATTATTAATTTTTTGATCTAGTTTACATTGTTCACTCCGGCCTAGCGGCAAGCTATCATAGAGATTGCAATTGAGATTACGTTCTGTTATTCACTATGAGAAAATAAAAAATTTACGTTACATATACTTTACAAAACCCTAAAAATTTAAATTACAGAGAAAAGTTAGGTCGGTGATTGAAAACAGAATCCCCTACATTAACTTAACCTCGACGAATATTAAATCTCTCTGATTAAACGCTACCAACGCTACGCCAGAATCGTTCATGGAGTTTGCTAACGCTATTGACTCCACGAACAGCGTTGATATAGCGTTTGCGTCCATAGCGCGAATGGTGTCTCCCCGAACGTACATATGTTTGTGTGTGTTTAGAAAAAAAGAAAAGAATAAAATATACATTCTTAATTATAGATATATGAGAATAAATGTATCTATTCAATCTACCCAATCAACACACAATATTAAAAAAAAAATTTTTTTAACATTTATTTAATATTTTTATACTAAATAAATATTTTTAAAACTATTTTTAAACATTTTTTAAATATTGTGTGCTGATTGGGCAAACACGAATTATAGTTTATATTTAAAAAATTTAGGATAGAATTTTGTTTATAAGTTTATTATAAAAAAAGTATTAAAAAAATTAGAAATACAATTATATACTTATACGAAATGTATATCAAAAATACACATATATCTAAAAAGACACGGCGCATAAAATATTGCAAATAGAATTTTATTTTAATTTAGTGAGAATTTTAGACATTCAAAGTGGACTTAATTATTTTTTTAACCTTTCTTTTTTCTAGTACTGCAGAGATGATCTCTTATCAAACATAAAACCACCGATGAACAATTATGATAGGAAGTATAAAGCGCAAATAGTATTGTGCATGTTTAAATTATTTTGCGACGTTATTAACTTTCTCGTCAAGTAGATGAGATTTCACTTTCGGAGAAAGTCACCCGACTGCATTCTTATCAGGAGTCGATTGCACATTGAATGCATTCCTCGCCGTGTGGTCAAAAATGCTGATTTTCAATCGCAAAAATATAAAGCCCTAAACACAATGAGAAACAACAGCGACAGCGATAGAAATCCACAGGCGATAAGCACAGCGGTAGAAACAGATAAATCCAATCCAACAGGAATGCATAGTGGAAGAAACTCGGATTTCGTATTGGTTTCTTTCACCATTTAGGAATGCATATGCCAATCAATATCAATGTATATAGAAACACAGAATAGGCAATAGCGATAAAATTTTCGACAAATTAGAATTCTGTGTCTATTCCTATTGCTGGTAAAAAATTTTTCATGCATGAATATGTACAAATATGTATAAACATATATAAATATTCATAAACATACATAATTTTACAACAAAAAACTCCAAAACCAGGGCGAATGAGATACATAATTTTATATGAAATACGTCGATCCATACATGTTCATACATCCTTCGTTCTTTCGTAAAATTACTTTTTTGAAGAAAAAAATGTAAAAAAATTACTTATGTATAATATAATATATTATAGGACCGTATATGTGATAACACAAACTGTAGAAATCAAATAATGCTTGTATGATTCTTATGTGAATTTATATACTACGTATATATGTAGTCTCCAGAAACGCGCGCCGAAATGATTTTTCGGTCTTGAAACGCTAACTCTATTTAAACTACCGCAGTAATATCACGAGTTAAATTGACTGGCAATTTAACAAATTCACATAAGAATCATACAAGCATTAAGATCCAGCTAGACCGTTTAAGGCTTTGATTTCTATAGTTTGTGTTACTTATGTATAATTATATATAAAATTACGCATAATTGTGTATGAGCAATTTTTTTAACATTTTTCCAAATTTATTTTTTTCTAAAACAAACAATGCAAAATTACCTTTTAATTATTTTTTATGTTTTCACATATTACTATTGTTATTTTTATTACACTAAAAAGTAATTTTACACAAAAGAAAGAGTGATGTATGAAAATATTGTTATATTTCATATATATATAATTATACGTGTTCATGAATATTTTAAATATTTATGTAGTTTATACATATTTATACACATTAATGTATGAAAAATTTTTTTACCGCGGTTGTATTCTTATCGCTGCTATTTGCTTCGTATTGCATTTAGCCCTACTGAAAAAAATCACATCACGAAGTTACATAACGAAATCATGTAATTAAAACAAATAAATTACATAATGTATTGTTCCAAATCATTACCTTATTTTTTAAAATCATGTAATTTGAAAAATTATATAATATTAGAAATAATTTCATCTATTATATAATTTTATAGTTATCGAATTTTGAAGAATTAAATAATAGAAATAGAAAGAAAAAACATATTATTGTGTGACTTTTCAAAATACGTGGTTTAAAAAAAATCACATACTGATTTGGAACAATCCGTTACGTAATTTACATGATTTTATTATGTAATTTTGTGACGTGTTTTTTTTCAGTAGGGAGGGCTTAAAGCTCTATGGACACAATGAGCAACAGTGACAAGAACAGCTATAGGAATAGTATAGAAATAAGATATAATTGTCGCCTCCCGTTGCACAATACCGTAAAAGAAATAAAAGGCCAACCAAAAAGATGCAAGCATGGTCGACTCAAAAGGTCTGTTCTTTTTGGCTGAACTTTTGCACCAGTTCATCTTTCTTTCTCTTCTTTCCTTCTGGAGAGAAAAGGAAGAAATGAACTGGTGCAAAAGTTCAGCCAAAAAGAACAGACCTAAAGAGTCAAATGCACATTGCACGTGAAAACTGCGCGTTGCAGAAATCACGTGATCTCTCCCACCCCCGACAATCACGTGGTTTATTGATTGCTATCTGTGATTTATGAGCGTGCTGTGGATCGCTGATGCATTCGAATTGAATGCTCCTGTTTATGTACGAGTGACCGTGTATGACATGGGTAAGTCTCTCATTGCTCATCGCAAAATCCATTTCGTAGGTTGACGGTTGACGCGACTGTCGAATGCGATGATCGCGCGTCTTCGGTTCGTTGCACGGCCTTGGAGGTTATATCCCGTCTGCTACACGCACAGCTGTTCGTGCGTATGACGTTTCATTGACGTGTGCATATACGAGTGCTTACATGTGGGTGTGCACGCAATTTCGTATCCTTGAATTTTTGTAAAAGTCTTAACGGACGTACATTTCGAGAGAAAGAAGAATCGCGGAAACGTACGGCCGTTGCTTTTCACGCGCTCGAGAAGCAACCTTGAGAGAATGAGAGTTCGTAAGTGCGTATCTTTATTCGTTTACTCACGTATTTTCTTCGTGCTTTCGCTTACTCTCGAGACTCTTTCGGTCGTACCAGTTTTTTTAATTTTCTATCAAATTAGTAAAGAATATATTGTCACACTTCTTGGATTCTTGTCTTTTTGGTCTCTTAATGGACCTAATACAAGTTTTCCATTTAGTGACACAAGTCGACCAACGTCATTCTTTCCTGACATTTATACCTGGTTTATGCTTCGGTCTTAACCTTTGTCTTAGAATTAGTTTCAGCTTAATCTTAAGGACTAAAGTTAAAAGATAGGAACTTTCTTGAGACTAAGATTAAGATTATGGTTAAGACTTTAGACTGGGGAAGCATAAACAATCTTATGGTATTCTTTGTTGCCAACTTTTAAGACTAAGATTAAGACCGAAGCATAAACCAGGCATTAATGAATAACAAAGACAGAACGACACTTGTCTTGATTTGTGTCATTAAATGGAAAGCATAGCTAGCTCCTTATTTATATAATGAGTAGGATCAGTCAGTAGACTTTGTAATAGCAGCAATGTACATTGAAATTACACCACGGTTCTTTGAATCCAAAATCAATGTACTTATGTTTGTAATGTGTGGCTGTATGGGAGTATTTGCAGTATGCTGAGCTTGAATCCATAGAATAGGTTTGCTAGACCCAAAAAGTTATGCGAATCAATATATTATTTTATATAATATTTTATAATTCAATGCATTATTACAAATTTAAATGAATGAATTATGAAATCCTTTGTTGTTTCAACAAATATTATGCTACTCTTAGAAAACAATTGATTTGTTCTTTGTAACTGAACTTTGGATTTTTTCTCTTCTCTTTAATGTGTCTAATTATATTAATTTTAAGTATAGAAGGAATAACATATACAGCTACAAAGAATAGATTTAACAGTATATTTGTATTACTTGATGTATAATTATTCTCCAATGTCACTTCAGAGTATGTTTTATTCATAAATTGAAATTCCTTTCAGGTCTGTAAATCAGAAGGAACGGTGCTGTACTTTAAACCACTTTGGGAAGCGGACAATGTGGCTTGGCAATAATAATTGCTGGAACGTTTCCATGGATCAGATATTTCACGATCTTATTCACGAATGTAAATATGTGGCACCAGGAGCGCAACTCACTTACGCCTTGAGGAATCGCTTGGAGAAGTATAAAAGAGAAGTGCGAAAGGATATTGTGTCTCGTGAGAAAGAGGGTTGTACCGCTTTGTTTATCGCCTGCAAGAGGGGCCACGTAGAGATTGTCGAATATCTCATAAAAAAATGTGACGCGGACATCGAACAAAGAGGAAAGTACGAAGTGTCGGACGACAGGTCCGTTCATTGTGTTACTCCGCTATGGTGTGCCGCAGTATCAGGAAATTTGGAAGTTATAAAATGCCTTATATCCCATGGAGCTGACGTCAATGCGGTCTCTGATTCTGGATCGACTCCTGTTAGATCTGCGTGCTTTATGACACATATGGGTAACGAAATATATATAATTCATTCAGAATACAATTGAGAGAGAAAATAAAATATATACATAAAAATAATGTATTAGGTTAGATATCTTTTAAAAACATATTTTGTGAAGTGGATGGAAGTTGCTTTTAGATAATTTTAGATATAAGTGTTGTAGATATTTTTAATCAAATTATTGCACAAAAGATAGTATGTTAAATTAGAGAAATGATAATAGTTTTATTCTACTTTTACAATATATATGTGATTTTTTATCTCTCTCTCTCTCTCTCTCTCTCTCTCTCTCTCTCTCTCTCTCTCTCTTCTCTCTCTATTTGTGTTTCTTCAATTAAAATAACACAACGCCTGCATAATTTTTTGCACTCAAAGTATTAAATAGGTATATATTTTACAATAAAAGCAATATAGTATATTTGCGATTAAATTAAATTAGAAAAATATAAGTGTATGTGGGTCTAGGTCAAACCTACTTTTAGACTGTTTGCAAGTGCTGCAATCTGTGCTAATTACTCTATGACATTTTTATTAAAGGAACCAAATATACATATATAATGTAATAATACATATAAATGTATATCTTTGCTTATTATTAAACACATTTTTATATTATAATCTAATCTTAGTTATAAATATGATTATTTGCATTTAGATAATGCAAGTTATCTGGATTAATAGAATGACTTTAAATATGTGGATAACACATATTTTCCAGATATTGTCTCTTATTTAGTGGAAAACGGCGCCGATATATTAAAAGCAAATTATAATGGTGGAACATGTTTGATAAATTCTGTACAAAGTGTGGAGTTGTGTACTTTTTTGTTGGAACATGGCGCGGATGTAAATGCCACTGACATTCAGAACAAAACTGCCTTGCATTATGCTATACAAGAGCACAGACTTCAAACTACTAAATTGCTCTTAGAACATAATGCAGATCCTCATCTTAGATCTCGTTATAATGATGATGCCCTCCAGACTGCCTGCCTTAAAGGAGCCATTCATATATTTGACTATTTAGGTGAGAGGATTTAATGTAACATTGGAACATCTATTTGTTTTATAATAAATCTCTATAATAAGAAATTTATTCTCCTGTATTGTTTCATGATAAGTGTAACATTTATATATAATTTAGTGGAAAACGTATCGTATTCTGCGGGAAGATTGGCAGACGCAAACGAATTGATGGGATCTACATTTTTTGACGATCATAATGACACGCACATGGCGTTGCAATATTGGAGGGCAGCGACGATCCTCAGAATGGTCAACTCGGATGACGGAGTCATGCCTTTACCAAAGAGACCAGAATTACCAAAACGCGAAGCTTATAAAAACGCTACAGAATTTTTGAATTTGGATGAGTTAAGCGCTATCTCGCTTGACTTAGATGCAATAAGAATACAAAGCCTGCTGATATGCGAAAGGATATTAGGTCCGCATCATAAGGATACTCTCTTCCGGTTGATGTTTAGAGGTGCGTCGTATGCAGATGCCTTAAGGTAAATATTTTAGTTTCTTAAACTATTTTATATTATATTTATATTGTATATTTTATCATAAGAGGTTTTCTTTTCTAGATATCAGAATTGTATAGATCTGTGGCGTCGTGCGTTAGAAATTAGGGTAGAAAAGGATTTGGTATGTTAACTGCTTATATATCATAGTTAAAAAATAGGTGATGTGATCTATCTTTTCATCATTGATTCCATATGAAAAATTTTAACGATATTTTTTGCAGATCTTGTATGCGGATACTTGTTTTACCGCACAAGCTCTTGTAAGGCTTATGATAGATCTGAATGAAAAAACGTTGGAAGTAATGGATCGTAATCGAGAAAAGCAGGAACCGCGATTTTGCGACGTAGTAGCGATATTTAAATTACTTTCTAGCCAACTGACCGAAGCTAGAGAATTGCTGGAGGTATATGCGATTTGCATATATATGTATGCATATATACATATATACAATTTACAGAGAATTTTGTGTATTATAATACATTGTGTATGTTATTGCTGTATAATTAATTATACAAATGTGAATATTATAGAAACGTCCTGTACATAAGAGACAAAGAGATAGTTACGAACGCATCCTGAAGTGCGTGACGCATCTTATTTACCTGTTAGTAGAAACAGCGAATTCTGACGAGGAGAAAATTCTAATGCACGAACTAGTCCGTGGTTTAGTGAAACAAAATCCAAAATCTGTTTATACAGAGGATACACTTCTCCATCTTTGCGTTTCTAGTTTAAATACAATTAATTCTAGTTATTTTACTTCTACCGACGATATGCATGTAAGTATGGATCTTCAATTATGTATTAATTAATATTCTGTAATTAAAAAATTATTGTTCCCTGGACTTACTTGATGGAAAAATCGACTATAAATTAGATATATGGAGGAAATACATATACATATGTACATATATAATAGAAGTATGTGGTGCATATTTTCAGACAATCTTTCCACGTTTAGATGTTGTTAAATTACTCTTAGATTGTGGGGCATATGTTGATGCTAGAAATATAATGCGATCAACACCTTTACATGTAGCGAGTAACGAATATAACTTCCACAATCCTGTAAGTATTTATCTTTATACATATATTTTTTATATAGAATTTTATATAAATCAAACTTAATGATTCACGAATTTATATTTGTAACAGCTCATAAAATTATTGTTGGATTATGGCGCACACTTGGATACACCAAACAAGGCGGGTGATACACCAGCGCGATTGATATCCTCTAATTCACTAAATAGCGTCAACCTCCTTAATTATACTAGCCTTCAGTGTCAAGCCGCGCAAGCTGTTTGTAAATATGGAATTCGTAGTACGGAATTACCTATTACGTTACGTTATTTTCTTGAACTTCATAGAGAATGATATTGATAATATTTTCAAATAACTTGAATATTTATTAACCTTCAGACCGCCGGCATGGCGCATTTAGGCGCATAAAATTAAAATCATATATTTTTGATCAGATTTGTCATTCATAGCATATTTTGGCGTGCTGAATGCGATTCTGTCATCTAATTAAACTTACATCTTCGATTTTTGCATAAAAACCAAACTTTTCATAAAAGTCAGAAACAAATTTTTTTTTTGCAACTTTGAATGAATACATTATTGCTTCTATATTTTGACGTTCCGAATACGATTTTGTTGTCAAATTCAGTTTCAGGCTTCCCAGTTTTGCGTAAAAAATTTTTTTTAGAAAAAGTTTGACTTGAAAACGTTTAACTCTATTTTTCAATAGATTTTTTCTTCCGTAAAAATCGATTTTGATCAGTAAAAAGTTGTTTCAAAGAAACTTCTCATTTAGACTCGCGATTGTCATTTCTCTTTTCTTCAAAATATTCAAGAAGTTTTTTCAAAGTGTGTACACTGATTGTCAATTATAAAATAATGTCGGATATAAACGACGAATGTGATGCATAATCACAGATTAGTCCAGTGCGAGTCGAAAAGTTCAAGATTTTCTATTGACGATTTGCGGGAAAAAAATTAAAAACTCAATTTTCTCAGAACAAAAATTTTTTCGTATACTTCACAAAATTCTGAACAAAAAAGGCACTTACAAGTTTTCCGCAAAAATGCACCGTTTTCGAGCAAAAAATTTCCGAAAATTGATGCATACGCTTATACCACCGCCCGCCGGCATGACGCCTTTAGGCGCGCACCTGTGATGGGTATATATCTACCACTAGTTGGGAGACACTTGTATGGAAATTTTCGATCAAGTATCACTTTTCTAGAAGAAAAAATGCCGGCGGTCAGAAGGTTAAGAACAATCTTGCAACGTATTTTGTTATAATTCCAACATATACGACAATATCAAAAGTTTCGTATGTAATAATAAACAATGGTATATATTAATTATAATTAGTTAATGCAGAATATAAGATCATAGAAAAAAACGTAACGTAATGTTATGAAATGAAACAATGTCAAAATTTTAATTATATATAAAGAAAGTACTATTTTTAGAATCCTCCTGTTAAGTGTGATCTAAATTGTAAATATCGCGCATGCAGTTTAAGACATCAAAGTGAAAAGACTGAATGTGAGAAGAGAGTGCTTCTATAAAAACTAATTTTCTCGACGTGATATATATACTTTACAATGTGTAAAATCGTTTTTAATACTTCTGTACAGCGACTTGCGTAATCTAATTAAATATTAAGAGTTCGTGCATTTTGGACAGCCATTCTTAAATATTGCAAGATATTGCTGAAGAGAAATCTGCATTCAAAAGTCGTTAGGCATATTATACCAATTTAAAAAAAATACTTTGCGCAGTAGAAAATATAAACATTGGCGGCAATATAAATTGTTAAGGGAGGGGTATAGTTAATTCGGTCAAAAGAAGGCATGTTTTTATGAATTTTTTTAGGCGCTCTGGTTAGTGCCAGTGTATTGAAATAAAATTATA
>NW_017300140.1:16479-35495 GCF_001594075.2 Trachymyrmex cornetzi
CCGCAGGACTTTGTCTTTTTTTCGAGGCGCCTCCGTCGATCGCATGCCATTTGCACAGTTTTTAATGTTTTGCGTCCAAATTTTTACTGAATATTCTTGAGATGTAGTTTTATTATTATAATTTTATTTCAATACACTGGCACTAACCAGAGCGCCTAAAAAAATTCATAAAAACATGCCTTCTTTTGACCGCGAATTAACTATACCCCTCCCTTAAAACAAATAACCAAACTCTCGAGAATGTCAAAATAAAGAACAAATAAGGGCTAGTGAGAGTTTCTTACGCGGTTGTTAGTGCGAAAATAAAAATAGTTTATTGTCGAAATATAGTATAAATTAGTTACGCATAAACGTTTCGGCTATATGGGTGAGTGCATTAATCTTTCTTTGAATTTTTCTTATAAAATATTAATTACTAACGATTTTGATACCTCCACAGATTTTTATCTGTTATTCGTTGCCACTGGGAACCATTGCAAACTGAATAAGAAGATTGAGTTGCCACTCTATCGTCTTGTCATGAAGAAGTGAGAATTTACATTATATGTTCAGATATACTGATGATAGCTCGATAGCCGAAACGTTTATGCGTAACTAATTTATACTATATTTCGACAATAAACGATTTTTATTTTTGCACTAACAAAAAACGCGTAAAAAACTCTCATTAGCCCTTATTTGTTCTTTATTTTAATATAAATTGTTTTTTGAAGATACAAATTATAACTATATAGAAATAAGAACATTATATGCAAGATTTTTAATTTATTTAAATTTTAATTTTTTTAATTTTAGAAAGTTATATTAAAATTGTTTTCAAAAATATTGTGAATGGTGCTTTTTTATGATACGTATTTGTCTAATAGAAACATTTCTATTGATTTTTAGAATATCATCTAATAATTCTGTTTAAGTTATTGATTAATTGATATAAAAATTGTAATAGAGTGCCTTTCTACATATTTTGTATTATATGTTTTATAATAATGTTACTAAATATTTTTTGTGATTCAGATGTTGATATTTGAATATGATGAAGTATTTAATATTAAGCGTTTTCTTTTTATATTATATTTTTAATTTAAATTTAGATTTTATTTTTTTATTTATCGCTGTATAACTTGTATTTTTAGAATTATTGCTTTTCACACTGAGCTATCACATCAAAATTAGATAATTTTTGGATCTTGATATATGATTAAGACATGAATCTCCAAAATTATTTGAATTTAATAATTACGTTATATCTCAAATTGCTAGGTTACTCCATTTGGAAAACTCAACTTTTCTGTGATAATGACAAGTTCGTTGCCTATGCTATGCAAGAGTGCCCGCCAATAAAAGTTAATTTCGCATTCGTCATTCCCCTTAATCTAATGTGTAAAAAATCCTTATATGATAATAAATATTAAAGCAAAACCAAGACTGCGCTGGAGAGTATAAGATAATGAGAATTATACAAATACAATATAAGAATTATTTGGTTCCTTTATCAACATCTGAATTATAATTAAGGCTTTTGCTTACTAATTTATTTTTTCATGTATGTAATTTAAGTCTTTTTAAATTTCGCTTTATAGTTTAGATTTGTTTGTTATTACCTGCAATATAAAGATTTATAAAAATGATAATATGTTGATAATATATATTTGAAACGCTGAAAAACTATCAATCACACAATATAGATTTTAAAACATGCAATCTTGGAATTAATACACAATTATAAAAACTAATAAAGTTGATATGTAATACATAGTATTTGGAATCAGCCTTAAAAACTTAATCTAGATTATATACAAACTTGCTTTTCGTGTATTTCAGCGTTTTATTTAAGAATATAAGAATATGACGAATATGCCACATAATTAAAATGTCAATAAAAATAAACAGCGAGATTTATCGATATGTTTTGTATAAAAATCTGTAAATTTTACTTACACTATCGAACATAATGACTATCATATGTGAGGCTATCACAAACATTTGTTCAAAAACGATAAGATATTACAATTTATTATACAATATATAATTATACAATATATGAGCGAGAATATTAATTGATACAAAATTGAAAACAAATGCGTTATAAATACACAGTTGAAGCAAACGTCACATTCTTGTATATCCCAATACGATCTGCATTAGTAAAACTTTTGCAAAGCGATTAAAAAAAAAGATTTGAATTGTTACAATTGGCACTTTATTTAAGCACGTAAATATTAGGAATATACTCACATCGATCTTCTCATTTGAATATAACGCATTGCAAATGTAATGTATGTTGTCTTTTATATGCTCACGATATCCTATTGAATTAATTAATGGTATACGAAATAAAAAATTATTGCAACAATTTGAGGACGTTTAACATTTTATTTTATCTGGTTCTTTATTTTCATTATATAAATTAATGTTTCTTTAAATATTATTTAAATATAACATAATTATATTAATGTTTTTTTTACATAGTGAAATAAAGAGAGCATATAAAATTGATTCTGTTATAATATGTTATTAAATCGTGCACATCTGCAGAATAATGCAGAACTTATAGGAACTATTGTATTAGAATTTCTTAATTTTTTAATAAAACCAACGTAAAACGATTTTGTATCTTTGTGATGCATTATCAATATGTACATATTGAAGCACAAGAATAATCAGTAATTCATTAGAAATAATTTAATGCGTTCTTATCTAAAATATTTAAATAAGTTGCAGAAAAATATTTGATAATAGAAATATTTTTCTGCGAGTAATGTTCAACTTTATAAAAATAGACCGCAAAATACAGTCGCAATTGCAATAAGTAATGATAATTTATGTATAATTGCACCGTTCTTTGTGTAAGAATCGACTACGTGAATCTTCCAGCCCATATTTGCGTGTGTGAATGAGTTGTAATATACCAGGTCGGGCCATGATGAGTTTGGACTTATTACTAAAGTGCCGCCTTCTCCTGCACATGAGAGATAGAGAAACATAAGAGAATGATTTTTATCATTACTTGTGTCTTCACACGTGTTCGAAATCGTGACATTTTCAAACTTTTCCATTTAAAAAATTTAAAGATTTAAAATCGAAGGAGATTTTTTTACCTGGTTCGCAGACTTGGACGAGCGTTCTATTGAATTTTTTAAATGATGGGAAATTATCATCCAGTCTTCTGTCTCGACCGTTGTGCTTGCTTAAGCAAAGCGGTCCAACTGAAAAGTAACAAATCAAGTAAAGAATTCCGCGAACATTTGTGTCTAAATTTATATTAAACGTGTGTGATTCGCGTAAGGAGAATCTATACAAACCCGCGGTCGGTCGCGGTCGACCTCTTCTAGTCAGTTCAACGCCAGCCAACACCCTGATCTTACTTTGCGCAAGATCGCTGAGTGTATCGTATCCCCCGTGAGGATCATCGGTTATTATTAACGGATGATAAAGATCCGCGCTGTGTGGATTATTTCCACCGTGAACACGGAAACTGTACGTCAAGCCTCGTCGTAGGTATAACTCGGGTATCAACGCACCTTCTATGTACCAAGCAAGACCCACCGATGGTTTGCCTGCGAATATGTTTCGTGAAATCCTTGTATGCGTAAAAGCGATAAACGATAATCGAAATTAATTAATTAATCAATACTAGAAATTTAAAGTATCTATTACGATCGAAGCTAGATCTTCATTGCTTTAAATAATTCAATCTTGTGTGAATTACTAATATACACTATTTATGTACCATATTGTAGTCTTTTCAAACTGCGCGCCGAATTATTTTTCCGGACTATAAACGCAATTAAAACTATTCTAGTAATCATGAATTGAATTGACAAGCAATTTTTTTAAATAATTTGATGATACCATCAAGCATCATATTATAAAGATGTTAATATGTTAAAACTGTCATTAAATTTATTACGAAAAATATTACCTCGGCCAGGATATTGAACCCGGATCTCTTGCATTCCGTACGAGCGTCCTAAGCCATTACACCACCGAGGCCTTAGTAATATTCTTCGCAATAATCGGTACAATAAGGAAACAACATCTTTCTTTCAGGTGACATAATATAAACGATATTAAGAATATTTTATTTTAGACCGCATATGTGAGAAACACAATCAATACTAGAAATTTAAAATGCCTATTACGGTCGAAGTTGGATCTTCATTGCTTTAATTCATGATTACTAGAGTAGTTTTAATTCCGTTTATAGTCCGGAAAAACAATTCGGCGCACAGTTCGAAAAGACTACAATATGATACATATGCAAGTACATATATTAGTGTATATTAGTAATTCAAGATTGAATTATTTAAAGCAATGAAGATCCAGCTTCGACCGTAATAGGCATTTTAAATTTCTAATATTGATTGTGTTTCTCACATATGCAATCTAAAATAAAGATCCTTAATATTGTTTAATTAATTAAGTTTATACCTGTGATTTCTTGATACCCTCGTTTCCCTCCGGAGGGCCCGATGGTTGCTTTAAAAGTTCTAACACTTCTGTCAAATATTTCTGTTTTTTGCCAAGGTTCTCTGTAAGAATGATCAACAGATGCTTAAAAAAATCTTCAAAACAATATATCTAATATCCCAACAATACCACCTAATATAACTGTTAGGTATCATTTCTCACTGAACAACATAACTGTGATACAATACAAGATATACATACTCAACAGTTATATTGTTGCGTGGGAAATTATAACTAACAATTGTATGCTACTGTTAATCGATATTTGATGAGATATTTAATGGAAATTCGTATATATACCAGGTATATAAATATGAAATCGAAATTTTTTAATAGAAAATACACGTTTATTGCATAAAAATGATAAAAAATATTTTATTCGAAGTATTGCCCATCGCTAGCTATACATTTTTCCCACCTGTCTAACAATTTATGAATGCCACGCCGAAAAAATTGTTGCTCTTTTGAGCCAAACCAGTCATCTAGCCATTTTCGTACATCTTCGTAAGAAGTGAAGCGCTGCTGAGCAAGTGCGTGTCCCATCGATGCAAATAAGTAGTAATCGGACAGAGCCAAGTCTGGTGAGTAAGCCGCATGCGAAAGTATTTCCCAACCAAACGCCTTAATCGTTTCCTTGACCAGTTTTGCTGTGTGTGATGGTGCATTATCATGAAGCAAAGTCACTTTGTGTTGCCTTTTTTGATATTCCGGTCGTTTTTCAAGCAAAGCTTGATTTAAATTGATCATTTGTTGTCGGTAGCGTTCAATATTAACGGTTTCGCCAGGTTTTAGCAGCTCATAAAGGGTCCTCTACATAGAAGTCGTAGACGGTCGTGGAGTCTTAAGTCGTAGGAAACTGATCAATTCCAATCGAGTATTCTCCTTATATTTGATTGTGATTGGTTGGTTTTCTACGACTTAAGACTCCACGACCGTCTACGACTTCTATGTAGAGGACCCTTAATAGATCATACCTTTCTGATCCCACCAAACACAGAGCATTGTCTTCCGTCAATAGGGATTTGGCCTTGCAGTCGATGTCGATGGTTCGCCTGGAGTTACCCATGATCTTTTACGCTTAGGATTCTCAAAATATATCCACTTTTCATCGCCAGTCACAATTCGATGGAGAAATGACTTTCTTTTGTACCTGGCGAGCAGCATTTCGCAAGTGGTTTTTCGGTTTTCCTGCTGTCTTTCATTCAGTTCATGTGGAATCCATTTTCCCATCTTCTAGATCTTTCTCATGGATTTCAAACGTATGGACGGCTTCTCGTGTCACATTCAATTGATCCGCGAGTTGTTGAGTTTGAGCGTCATCCTCATCCAACAATGCTTGCAATTCGCTGTCTTCAAATTGTTTCGGTGGTTTTCCACGTTCTTCGTTTCTCACGTCAAAATCGCCACTTTTGAATTTTTTAAACCACTCAAAGCGCTGTGATTTACCAAGGGCATGCTCATCGTAAGCTTCGACAAGCATTCGATGCGATTCTGCAGCAGTTTTCTTCAAATAGTAACAGAAAATCAATGCTGTCCGCAAATCGTAGTTTCCAGGCACAAAATTCGACATGTTCAACGGTATTACAAACTATACTGTTGTATGAAACTTGTATTGTTGTGAGTTGAAAATCTTTGTCAGATGTCAGAACAAGGAAATGGCGTCAATGACACGGTCTGACGGCAATTACATTGACAGCTATGGCCATCTATTGGTAAATTCCGGTTTCATATTTACATACCTGGTATATATAATATTAAAAAATAATTTGATACACATATATGACCAAAATACATTCGTTCTTCACACCTCGGGAGGATTTTGTGATTATGCTCTGTAAAATCGATGCACGCATTCTCCGGCTCCTTACGGCTCAATTCGAGCATCACATCGCCTCTTGGATATACATCGTGGAAACTCGGTTCGTTATTAGTTTTATCGAGCCTACCCAAGGCCCAGACCACATATGCCGGTTTATCCGTGCGAAAATCTTTGTCTCCGACATCGGCTGTGCGAAAGTAAAAGTTTTACTATTCTATACATCATACACAATGAGTATTTATAAAAAAAAAAAAACGCACGTGCCTATGCAACTCACATGAGATAAGTGTACGTCGGTACGTGATGATATTGATGCCGTCCTCTCTCACTGCGGTGTAAAGCTGATTGCTGTCTAAACCACCGAGAAGCTCGTCTTTGCAAACTCCTTTGTACTGACCCAAAACTTTCCCACACTATCGTCACACACGTTAATCTGTTATCTTCCACTTTCCTACCTCTTTCTTTTATTTATGAACTTAATAAATTAAATATAACTTTACTCACTGGCGCCTTTGCCGTAATATTGTAATCCGTAGCGTATCCTCGTGTATCGTCCATATATGCGATAGCTACATCTGCACCTTCCATTCGGCTGGAGGTCTCGGAACCGGATAAACCAAACGCCATGTATTCGTCTTTGTCTGGAAAAATCGAAATGTGCAAAAATGAATAATCTCTTTCAAGCCTCAATTTTTAAAAGATAATTGTGAATCTATATGAATCTATTTGTTAATACATACCGACTTGACCTGATAATTGAATAGTGATCTGCGGACCGAAGATCTCCCAGGCGATCTGATATCGCTTGTGCAGCTGGACGCAATTCGGAAGAGACTGTGTTTGCTTGCGAACTTTTATCAATGATGGCGGTACATTGAGTCCGTTGGGTATAATGACAGAACCGTAATTAGACTTAGTTTTTACATCGAAAACACTCAACCAATCTATGTTAAAAACGGTTTTATCACCTGGTAGCTCCAATATGATATCTTCATTATTATATGACCTAAGCGAATCCATGCTAGAAAGAGAAACTTCTTTTACATACACTTCTAGATAACTTTAATTACATCATGAGATTTTTAATAATAATTTACAAATAAATTAATTTATTAGCGCTAATAACATTTTGTAATTTCATTTTATTCCTCTTACTATCCATATTCATCGGGTACTTTCTGGCCTTTGCTGGATGGTTGCGGGCCAAGACCGACCCAAAAATACGTGTCTACGCCTTGTCCGTCGTAGGTGAATTGTGGGATGCTGATGGTTTTCGAGTCCAGGATTATAATGGGTTCTGATGAAACATTGTGAGATCTTTTCGATAGTTGTGATATTTTTTGAGGCGTGGGTGGATCAAACTCCTCCGGAACATAGACATCTCCGAAGGTGTTCTATGATTAAAAAGTATTTCAAATCATCAGACTCCATCTATCCTTAACTAATCCTTGTATAGCTTTCATCTTATATCAAATATTAAATATGAGAGAAATAATATTGTACACAAAATTAATACATCGCTTATAAAATTTATATTACCTGACTCACTAAATCGTACACTGCGAACCATTTGATGTCCGTTATCTTTTTATTATCCGGCAAGGTCAGTGTAAAATCTTTGTTAAAATAGCGGTCCAAAATATTTGTTCTGAAAGAACACGCATATACTCAAGATTCAATTTTGCACTTTATCTTAAAATCTTCTTAGTCTTTCTTTTTAAATGAACGGAAAGAAATATAGCTTACTTGCCCCACTCATCAGGGACGATAAATCCTTGCGGACCTGGTCTATTTGATGCGCCTGCCCAAAAAAATGTATCGGCCCCATTACCATCGTAATTGAAAGACGTCAGCAGCAAGGTGTATTGGTCCACAGCCCAGACATCGCCGGAAACTTGGTGATGATACGGATTTAATTTTCCCAAATATTTTCCCTTGTATTTTTCCTCATTATCTTCTTGTGCGTAAACTGCCGACATTATTTGAAATATTTATTGACTTAATAAAGGAATTTTTTAAATACGATAGCATAAAATATAATTGTTTAACATTATACAATATTTTACTTCTTGTTCGTCTTTTCACAATTTAAATATATTTAAAAAATTCTAAATATTTATTCTTAAATATTTATAAAAATTCATAAAAATATATAAAATAATTCTAATAAAGATTTTGAAATAATTGTTCTAAATAATTCAGAGCTCTAGATTTTGCCGCGCGTACTCGTATTCGTCGGAGACATCAATACCGGGTAAAGCGATGTCTTCGGTTGATTTCGACTTTTTCTCGAGACTTCGTCGATCTCCTTTTTCACAAATGCATTTTTTTGCAATATGAATCATAATTATACGGCCGGTAATTACCGCAAGAAAAAAACAAGCATCCTAGAAGCGTCACGAGGGCACTCGGTCCCTTCTTTCTCACGACACCTGCCATCGCTTCATCTTCCTTCCAAGTACTCCAAAGCGTGTCGTTGACTTTTTTATCGGGAGACCCACGAGACTGCCAATAGCGAGGAGCTGATGAAACCAACAGATGATCGGGAAACTACGTGTGATCGCAGTGATTCAGTGCTCATAATCAGATGAATCGGACTAAATCCATGGATGAGCGATCCGACGTGGTCGTCACACTCGCGATAACGAATAACGGAGGATGAACTGCGTGTATGACGGTGAATTCATTGAACAGCAGAGTTCCTCGTTGTCTCTCGCGGCGGAAACGAGCGGAAACGCGACTAGAAAGCCAAATCGGCCTTCGTGGAACGCGGTTCTTCCACGCACAACCGCTACGGCTGCACATTCCCCGAGAGAAAGTACACGCTGCGCAGGGAACCAATCGACGATGGAAAAACGAATTCGTTCCGTGGTCGCGGTCATTATCGCGTTATTCGCCGGAATCCAGTTCGCGAGGACGATAGACCGAACAAGTTGGAACGAGTTCGTCGATAAAACTGGTTTTTCTTTGAAAATCAATAAAATGCAATTGCACATCTTCCTAAAAATTTCACAATATTCAAGATATACGCGAATCTTTTCCTCGATTTTCTCCAAAATATTCGTAAATAATTGAGAAAGCGAAAAGTTTCTTTTAACTGCGTTGCGTTGCGCTTTTTGCACTTAATTATTATTAGAAAAAAAATGAGCGTTTATTTAAAACTTTTGGGCAAAAGAGAGTGGAACGTGAAAAGTTGCAAGAAAATATAGAAAATGCGATAAAAAAAATTGAACCTAAATTAAAGATACAAACGTACAGCAGAAGTGAAAAGAAATATTAAAAATTGTAAACAATAATTATAGTAAATGACAGCAGCTTAAAAAGAATTCCAAAATAGAAATATCTCTCGGGCATAAAGTTTTAATTTGTCAGCCTCTCCTTTATATAAACGCATTATTTTAATATAATATTAAAGAATAATTACGAATGTATCGATTAAATATCTGGCTTAAAGGACATATATGTATATATACAGGGTGTTTGGAAAATAATGATAAATCTTTCGTATAGGAGTAGAATGGACTAAACTGAAAAGAAAAGTCCTCTACCATTTTGCAATTTTCGCAATAGTTAACGAGATATTAGGGTAACTCCGGCAAATAGGCTGCGCTGGGATTTACGCCGCAGAAGTTAGAAAAAATAGAAGAAGTAGGGGTAATTTTCCCGTAACTACTCTGTTACATGTCTTCATGTTATATTATATTGCATTATGATTTCAGCTTCTTACTGTTAATATTAATGAATTTATTGTGAGTTGAATCGATTTGTCACTGTAATAAGTAACGCCATCATAAATTATAATCTACATTAAATGATGTAGAGCGTGTAAAAGACTTAGTGGTTATTTCGTGATACATATGTGTAGTGGAATAGTAAAGCATGTTGTGTAACAAAATACAAGAGCTTTGCTTTTGTATTCTTTGTTTAGTTTGTTGTCTTGTATATCCCACCTGTTCGGGATATACGGCATTTTTAGCGAGCAGGATTTATGCCCAAAGCATACAAAGTGCGCAGATTGAATTCAGTGCACTAAATGCAATAAACGCATTATATGAAATATGTACCTCATGTCATAACATTTGTAATATATGTAGGAAGATCATAATTATTATTTATTACTTCATATACATATTTACCATTCTTATTCCTTAATAAAACTTTATAAACATATTTTATAAGTTATTATGCCATTATATGTCTTATTTATATGCATTATTTGTAAATTTTTCATGAACCGTACATATCCCCCCCTCCCCCTATGAGTAGCCATATTCCCACCCCTATGGGATATATGACAAAAATACCAAGGGTTTCAAAAAGTTTATTTTTTAATATGAAAAATAAATATTTCGGATTTCTAATATTTTTTTCATAGTAGTAGACAGTACAAAGTTTTTATTGATATAGTTCGTTTACTATAAACATAGTAAGTAATACTTAATAAATTAAGTTTTTAATAGGTGCGACGTATATACCGGAGTTACCCTAATTGCTAAACATTGCCGAAAATTGGTCTTCAATAATTTGTTACTCAAATACTATCAACTTTACAGAAAAACTGCAAGAGACAAAAATTGTTTGTTTTCTTCTCATAGAACTTTACGAATTTTTTTAGAATTTATCAACTTTTTAGTACAGCATTTTCTCATTTTTAACTTGAGAAAATATGGTACTAAAAAATTCTGAAAAAATTTATCATTATTTTCCAAACACCCTGTATACATATATATATATATATGGATTAAATAACTCAAATCTGTTTTAACATTTTTTTTCACTAAAGGCAGGCGTTAAATTGAGTCGCGTTAAGCGTAATATATCCTATCGTGGTTGTTCGATAAAGTTTTATATATTGTATATGTACCTATATAATTATGTTATAACATTTAAAAGGTTGAATAAAGCGACATTCTCTCCTCTTACACTCGAAAATATACATATATTTTAAGAATTTCTTAGCACGTTTTATTTCATATGCAATAAAAAAATGCTATATTACAAGATTCAGGTACTACGTTATATGTTTAAAATTGTTTCTTATTTTAAAGCATTCATTTTTTATGATCGATGGTATGTTTCAATGATGTGTTGTTTTACTACGTGTAAATAATTTTGTTATACTATATGTGTATCAAATATATACTATATATTGCTATATATGTATATTGAATGAATTATTATCGTTACGTTTCTATCAGTATGATTTCACTAAATTCAATTTCTGATGCTATCAGTATCATAATGTAAAGAACTTTAACATAATTTAATTATTGTCGAACATAAATAAGAATTATGACTATATGTATATTTCTATTTAAATACGAAGTCAGAAAAATTATATCAATATTTTAATTTGATTTTCATATTTATAAAAGAAACGGAAATTGAAACATACAGATCATTGTTCTAAAGAATTTGTTTTTGTATCTATGATGTGTATAAAGTATATAAAACACATAAAGAGATTCAATATCTTTTTGTACTATTTAATCATCTCATCACTAACAATAGACTTAACGATATACGCGAGTAACTTTTACGCATTACTGTAAAACAGATCAGATCCTTCGTTATTTGTAATACACATATTCAATATAATTATAAATAAATCATAAATCCGAGTCCTATTATGCAATTTTACTAAAAAAACACACATTACCGTAATACAAATTTAAACGCAACTACCTGAGATAATACAATTAAAGTGTGAAACGAATATCTTTTTTTTTTTTCAAAAAATAGAATATTCTAAAATTTTCTCACTTAAGGATAGGCGTTTTTAGAAATTAAAGCAAGTGTGATATTAAGAACTATCTCTTAGATTTTGTTAAAATTTGCTTATTTTGTATTCATTGCGTTTGCTTGAAACCTAAGTTTGTAGTTATCTTATAAATCATTATTATGTATAACAGTTTTGTGACAAAACTGTTTAGATCTAAAATGCAACTGAAAAAGCATCTAATAATAAAAAAATAAAAAACAGTTTATACTTTTGAGATAATAAGTTCGATATATTATAAAAATTACACTATTTAAAATTATACTATTTATTTGCAATTTTACAGATATCTAATTTGTTCGTAAGTGCGAAATGCAATATGTATATTTTATTTATTCTTTTAAAAACTTCTAAAATCAAAATAAACAATAACAAATAACAATATAATTTTTTTATCAGTTAAGTTTCTCCCGAAATAAACTTTTATTATAAAACTCGTCAAATTTTTATATTTATATATTACAAGTATATCTTGTTAACATGTAAATTCTAATCCTGCTGCAGGTAGTAACGAAACTTCGATAAAATCTGTGAGATAGCTCTTGTCATGGTATATATCGCTCATTTGCGAAAATAGAATAGCATTCTACACAAGTAGATGCTAATAATACTACAAATTAGATATAACGCTAATGCTTTGAGATAAATCTACTTGGCCCCTCAATACTTTTTGCTGCAATCTTTTGCAAAAGATTTTTGCCATAAGCTTATTTCGACGTGCTTCCTCTTGCCGTTCTTGTTGCCGCCGTTTAAATCGCACTTCATTCAGTCGGAGATATCGTTTACGTGATCTCTCCTTCATCTCCTCATCGGTAATTTTTCGCTGCATGTAAACTGCAATAAAATATTTACGAAAAATTATGATACAAAGCTATAATTTGCAAATTTTTATCAAAGTATAACAAAACATAAATTTTATTAATTTGACAAATTTACAAGTAATCTTACCTATTGGCTTTCGTATTGGTGCGGATTTAATAACGTTGGACATACTAGCTATCGCCAATAACTGTATTCGTTTTTCTTTCCTCAATTCGCGCAATTGGCATATTTCCGACAAATACTGTCGGCGTGTTTCCGCATTGCCCACAAATTCAGGATTATTCCTAGATAAATAATCCTAAAATTGGTTTAATGTCATTAATAAAGACTGTAATGCTAATATTATCTATCCTCTATGAATTAAACAATTTTAATTCGGAATATTGCCGTTGCAAATAAAGATTATTTCAAGTAATAAGATTTAATATCTGAATATCTTATTTATTAAAATAAATCAAATTTTTACCTGTAAGGTACTCGTTTGATGAAGATTTTTGCTGGCGTTATTTCTTTTTATAATATCACAAGGACAGCTATCAGATTTTCCTGCATTCAACGGTTGTTTGAGGACTTTTGGTATATCTAAGATTTCATTTTTCGAGGCATTTGCTTTTGTAAACGATAATTCATACGCGACAGCTTTGGGATACGTCTGACGACAGCCACATTTTTTAGTATTTTGATACATGGCACCACACACGCGGCAATGTTTATAATTTCTGTCAGTCTCGTTAATACTGGTATCATCTGCATAGTTTGGTTTGGATGTATAACTCTTGCACGTTTTCCCTTTGACAATGTCTTTCGCTTGACTATTATTACAGGAGCAAACCTCATCGCAATTGCATTTTAAGCTACTTTGTACTTTACGTTGTTGATTCACGTCGCTATCCTGCGAACTATCAGAGTAAATTTGTGTCTGCGGTTGACGTTCTCCTTTCTTTAGTTGACAGTCAAAACGGCACAAGCCGTTATTGTCGATTTTACCGCCCGTATAACATTCGCACAGTGTTTCTGCAGTTCCCGAATTATGGCACGCAGCACAATCGTTCGTGCAATTACAAATCTTCCCCGTGTCACTCTGTTCGCTGTAATTTAGCGCGCGCATTCTGTTCTGGCTTTCCGCGTTGTAGTTTTGTCGGGATTTTCCAATGACAATCCTCCTATCCGCGTCATTAGCAGAGATATTATCACACTCGCAAGCATTTCCACAGATTTGTTCTACCCCTGAAATGTTACCGTGAATACAAGAATTCTTTTGACATACACTACAGACGGTATTATTAATATCTATAACAGACTTCTGTTTAAAACACAATGGACATGTCGTAAATGGTCGTTTGTAATATTCAATCCGTTTGGCTTTAACAGCGCTCGAGCCGCCTTTGTTATCACCTATGGGCGGATAAACGCCATGTACACAATTACATTTTGATTTTGACGCATTGATTTGATTCTTAGCCTCTTTCTGTTTCGGCTGGACGCTGCTACTTTGCGATATACGATGATGAACCGACTCCACTGTGCTGTTATCGCTCACATAATTCGTTTGTGTCTGCTGTGAAACAGCCGGCACATCTTCTTGATGACTCTTTCGCGATCTGATCAAGGCCGTCTCGGACGAACTCTGTTTACATCGTGCACATGTCCGTTGTACAATCGGAGTGGAGTGGGTTTGACACGACTGATCTCTGCACTTGGTGTCGTTTTGATAATGCGCGCACGGCTTTTGAAGATTCGTATACTTCGCATCGTATACGTCGGATTCTGTCGTCACCGGTGTTGATGACGTTTCCCGAGGTAGCGTCTGCACACTAACAGCGATATGTTTTGTCGCAGATCTCCGCGTTCTGCCAGCAGACACGATCTCCCCGCCAGTCTTTGAATAAGCATTAGCCACGCCTAAAGCCGTTTGTGTGCAACTGTTACGTTTCATGATCCTCTGGACCATATTATCGCCAGGGGTTTCACACATTGCCAAATTGCAGTGAGACGACCATGGCTCGTTAACGGAATCTTCTCGCAAGTCAGATATGTTCCTGAGAACATGAAATTAAACGGTGTTAGATCGTACGAATTACAGTCACTACATTATAGTCGATATTCATAGTAATATCATTCGATTCTTATATTTAATAAGTTTTAAGTACAATCTTAAGATGTCATAAATAAATCAATCACAGAGTCGTATTAACACCTTAAGACGGGACAGTAAATATCGGCTCAGATTATACAATCATTACAATATATTATAAACAAATACGAGTTACCTATGCATGGCATCCGCGTGTTGTTCCCGCCTAAGTATCGCTGTCTGCTTTGGCTTGAGATTCGCCGATTTAGATTTTCTTGGTGAGGATTTTGGTCTTTCCAATCGCCTGGGTTGTTCCAGTAATCTAGCAAATAGAATAAAATCCAAATTAAAAAATATAATGTTAAAAAAATGAGTTTGTTAAAACGGAAATTTAGAAATTTAGAAAACAGAGCAATACATACTTTTTTAAATTACAGAGGTGGCTAATCTCGTTTGTAATCCAAATAAGTTGATTTCTCTTCTCCATCTCGGCGTAATTAACGAGCTTGGAATCACCGGATTCGGACATACTGCGCTTCTTCAATTCAAATTGTCTTTCAGACGACGTCGTCGGTAATCTCCAGTCGGTATTATTCGTGTTATTGTTGGACTCGACTGGCGTTCTTCTGTTGTTTACGACGGCGTCCAGTAAGATCCTGTTGTGATCTGGTGGTATACTGTTCGTCGTGGTCGACTCTCTGTGTGGTAGTTTGCAGTTCTCCTTGAAACAAAATATGTCGTTCACCTTAGTGTTCTTATGATTGCGCTGAGGCACAAAGCATTCGGAGCTCTCGCTCTTATCAGGATCCGTTGGCGTATTACTAGTCTGCTGACAATCATCCGTCCTCAGTCCTAATCGCGCTTTCCTGCCGTCCATTTCCGTTCTATCAGTATGTCGGTCAAACTTGTCGCTATTACTACTCTCTAACGCGACTTCCTTTATGACATCACTGGCAGTCCCCATCGACTTCTGCATAGACACGTCCTTCTTCTGCAAGTTCCACTCATCCGAGGATTCGGTAGTGCTATGCTTGTTCGTCAGGGCCTGAAGCAGTTCGGCTCGGTACATCTTATTCCTGGCATCGTCCGGATTCCAAGGAACGTTATCTTCCAAATTATGCTCTATCTTGTCGTCTGTATATTTCGCAGTTATGAGTCGCTTAATTACGTGGTGTATCAGTCTTTTCTTGATCTGCTTGTCGCATTTATTAGCGTCGACGAGACTCTTCAAGATGTTGACACTTTTCTCCAAATCTCGAACCAAGCTATCCGAGTCTCCCCAGAGCTTATCGTTGACACTGGAACTGCTGTTTGGCAATGTCGAATTCGATCTACCTGTGTCCGAGAAAACGTGACTGTCCCTTTCGTTTGGGACATTCGCGTAGGTGTGTCCCGGAAAATACTCGAAACTATTGGCTCTCCCGGATACGTTTTCCGTCTCGTCAGGCTGCGGTGTCGCCGAGGTGGATGCGTTTCGGGAGATGTCCGAGCTATTTCGACGTTTCTGGCTCTCCTTCGTGTCCGCGCTGACCTCGGCGTCACCTGTCGAACGCGAAACGTCGCATTTTCTCGGATTTTTAACTTTATATGTACCTTTAGACCTTTTCAAAATAGAATGTATCGCCGTTTGCAGATTAGAATCCTTCTCCACTGTCGGCGGTTTCGTTTCTTCAAAATCCGAAACTTGCACGCCAATGGATTCATGAGTGCACACATCAGGACTCGTTTGTATCACCTTGTCGCAAGTGGCAGGTTTATTCACTACGGTAGAGATGGAGGACGTGGAGTTAAAGATTAGAGGAAATATAGTTTTCCTTTCTTTAGCGTGAAGATTTACTTCGCTCTGGCTCCTCTTCAATGAACATTTCGATGATAACGGGGGTATTACATTCATCGAGATGCTTTTCTTCAATGGCGAACTCGATGGACGAATAACTTCCTTGCGTTTATTTACGATCCTTTTCTCTACCGTCGAATATTTCGCTAATGGAACCTTAAACACCGACGTGGGAGTGTCGTGTATCTCCAATCTGGTAGGTCTTACTATAGCTTTCAATTGCGTGGAGTCACTTGGAACGCATCTCTCTTGTGACTTTATGTCATCTCCCGTTATAATGCCTGGCAAATGATTCTTTGCAATAGGTGTTATCTCTATCTCGCTCTCCGATCCCGAAATATTTCCGATTAACGGTGTGGAGTTTGCATCGGGAGCTGTGGATTTTGAACCACTCTGTGCCGTCGCGTTCTTCCCGGATTGCATCCCTGATTCAGTGGTACCCTCCGGGTCTAACCGTAAGGCGGCGGAGCATCCTCGTGCTAGAGCCATACGTTCTATGGTGCTTAATTTTTTATCGTCTTGCTTATTGTGAGCGTGTGAATTGAAGTAACCGACATCTGCGCCGCTGTCCCACTCCAGTGGTTTATAGGATGCCACGCTGGAGGTCGGAGAGGACAGCTTTCTCTCGTTCACCTCCGGAAACTTCTCCTGACTCTCGTTTCTCTCCTCGTGTATCGTCTCCGGTGTAATACGCTTGAGATCTGGCGATGGCGTCTGGATATCTGTCAACGGTTGAACATACCTGGTTGAGGCCTGATCCAGAGAATGATCTGTGTTCGAAGACTGTCCGATCAACGGGGGTCTTACCCACCTACGCCTTTCTTTCGGCACGCAGGGCTTTAAATCGTATTCCTCTCCGACGCAGCCCTGTCTGCTGGATGTACCCACTTGGGCGTTTAATTCGTACAAACTGTAATAATTCTTAATAGCTTCCTGTGGAGTATTCGACATAGGTAGCGAGAAATACTGATCCAAATTGGCGTCTCGGGAATACTTGCGATAATATTCCATTACCTGCGCGGAGAGGCTCTTCTTGCCGGTGAGGTGCGACCTGAACTTGGACGGTTCGACCGGGGCGTCGTCGCATTTTTCACGCACCGACTCGTCCGGATTCTCCAAGTCTCTCAGACGACGGCCCTCGCAGCTGGATTCCGAGTCGTATTCCATACTAATACTAACTGTCTACGATACATTCTCCCGCGCCCTCGGCCTCTCATCCCCGAGTCCTTCCGGCGCGTTCAATCGTCCTGGAAAATCTCGTTGCTCAGCGTATGTGGCGAGCAACAATCGAACGAAAGCATATTTAGCCCGCCTTAATACTCATAAATCGCTTCAGCGTCTATCGTCAAAAAAGCTTGTAGGTTACGATGCGGATATGCGCGTCATTTGCGCCTCGAATATTCACGTTGAAATAACAGTCCTCAGCGATTTTGTGGGTTTTCCCGCGACGCAATATCCGCTTGGTACGTCCGCTTTGCTACGCACTGCGTAATCTGAGTGATAACAGTTACAATACAATTATTTACGTTACAACGACTGTTCAAGTCAAATTCTTGTTTACATCCACTACTCATCTAATACATTGTAATTGGATGAGTTTTTGAACGCAACTCCGGATTTCTCGAGTTCCCGCTCGATTGGCGGATGGAAGCGGATAGTTTTGCGAACGCATTACTATCGCCATCTATTTCCTATTTTAAATCATTCAGGAAAGCTAATGCAATACTGAATGCAACTGAGAGCAAATCGGTTTACATCAGTTTACATATTTAATTATAAAAAATATACATATGTACTACATACATAAAAAATTGTGATATTGACAATACAAATGAACTTATACTGTCTACTGTCAACATATGTAAAAAGCCACATTTGTACCGTTTCTTTCTTTTAAAATTGTTTTAAATATATTGAAATAATCACTTTCACAACAACACAGGCTGCCAGCTACAATTTAATGCGGAAAATAAAAGAAAATTAAAAATTGTAGTTTTGTCACCGGCTCCTGCAGTCAATTCGTCACAAGAGGCCTGTTCTTTTTGGCTGAACTTTTGCACCAGTTCATCTTTCTTCCTCTTTTTCCTCCTGGAGAGAAAAGGAAGAAAGATGAACTGGTGCAAAAGTTCAGTCAAAAAGAACAGACCTAATATGTGCTGCATATAATGCTGGATTCACACTGCATCCGATTTGCGTCGTACGACGCTCTGGAACC